>NW_025941926.1:29706-75125 GCF_000764305.2 Hyalella azteca | reverse complement strand
GCATCAACCTGTATATTTGCTTCCTACCTCACAGTTACTCGGCATCAAAATTTCTGGGAAGTGAGTTTGGTATTTGTAGGTATCAATCTCAAGTGTACACAGTGGAATTTTTTATAAAGTTCAAATTTCCTTCCAAGAGGAAGAGGAGAATAAGAAAGAACATGAATAGTGAAGGAAAAAAATACTGAAGAAGGATACGGTAAAGGAAAGGTATGGAGGAGGAGGAATATGAGGGAGAGATGCTCATATTTCTTGTTATATAGGAATTAACTTGAAGCATGATGCATGAATAATTTCGTGCCGTACACAACTGTCACAAGTTCGACACTGATTCATGGGTGAGGAATGGTACAGAATAGCCTTTGGTTTTGTTCAGCTCTGTGCATCGGATGTGACTCAGTCTCCAACTGCTTTCGAACCCAAGAAACATTGGCGGAGAAAGCCAGCAACACGAACTGTAAATTATCCTCGGCCTACAAAAGTAGCAAAAAGGAAGCACCAACACGAGCGGTCAACAACCCTCGGCCTCCAGAACATAGACCGAAGGAAGCACCAACACGCGCGGTCAACAACCCTCGGCCTTCGAAACGTAGATCGAAGGAAGCGCCAACATGCGCGGTCAACTACCCTCAGCCTTCAAAATATAGACCGAAGGAAGCACCAACACGCGCGGTCAACTACCCTCAGCCTTCAAAATATAGACCGAAGGAAGCGCCAACATGCGCGGTCAACTACCCTCAGCCTTCAAAACATAGACCGAAGGAAGCACCAACACGCGCGGTCAACTACCCTCAGCCTTCAAAATATAGACCGAAGGGAGCACCAACACGTGTGGTCAACAGCCCTCAGCCTCAGGAACGCTGTCAATAAGAGCGTTGTCGGAGGGAGCCACTAACAGAGAAAGGGTCGGCGTTCTCCCAGGATATGTTGGCGGCGGACCAGGAGGACGAGATGCGCAGCTTCTCCGGCAGGCTCTCGGGCACCGCCACGAGGATGAAGAAGACGTCCAGCACCGCGATGGCCGTTGCCACCCCCACCACCAGGTCGTCACTGTGTACCTGAGGGAGGAGGCGGGAATTTAGCTTAACTCCCTGACAAACCCATCAATTGTGCCCTTAATAACAGCCGTATGTCCCGCCATAAACATTTATGTCCCGCAAACAGTTATGTCTCAGTCTTATGTCCCGCCATAAACATTTATGTCCCGCAAACAGTTATGTCTCAGTCTTATGTCCCGCCATAAACAGCCTACATGAAAACTTGACCATACAACCAAGTCCCGCAGTTGGACATCGCGAATTCTGAGGGTGGACCCTCAGGTACAAGGTTCCAAACGCCATAAGACTACCACAAAATCCATAAGCCATCTGACCAGCATAAACACGTCAGAATTCACGCCCTAATTCATGCTTCATGTCACTCCTTTTGCTCACCGAGCCAAGGTACGCCCCCAGGGCCGGCGACGTGACGAGAGAGGCGGCGAAAGTGGCGCTGACGAGGCCATAGGCGTAGCTGCGCTCGTCCTTGTCCGTCACGTCGGCCACATACGCGAAGACGATGCTGAACGTCACGGCGAACACCCCCGACATGCTGATGAGGGCGAAGTACCACCTGCGGCACACGTGGAGGGTTAACAACTCTTAATCGTTTCGTTCACAGGATGTAGAAGTATATTAAGGTCAATTATTATGATTATTATTATTCTACGAAGCATTTATCGTGGCGTCTGGTTCAAACTAATTTTGAGGGCACGTCACACATATGATTAATAGCAAGCGAAAAATAAATAGACACGCGAAAGGATGGGAACGGATGAAATGACTAAGCACTAGACTTGTGCTTATTGCGTTAAATTGGTATTTAATTACAACATAAATGTAGGGGGCTGACCAGGTGTTGATCTTCATGAAGGGGATGGGCAGGCAGGTGAAGAAGACCGTCACCAGCAGGAAGAACTTGCGCCCCCAGACGTCACTGAGAGCGCCTATCAGAGGTGCAGATAGGAACGAGAGGATCCCCTGCAAGAGTGACAGCAACGTTAGCAACCTAGCAGTACATCATCTCATTAACAATATTGAAACAAACACAATAACGAATATTGCTAACAATTCTATAATTTATTCGTAATAAAGTACCTATGCAGACAGATGATTCCTGTGGCTTATATCTAGACTTAGAGTTTTAGAAAATTATAAGAGTCTGTTCAGTTAGTGTTTGGGCAGAAGGAGAAATAAATTGTAGATTTAAATCAGTAATAGCTTATCCAGTAAATGAAACTTTGAGTAAATACATAATATGATAGAAGAAGGGTGAGACAATAAATTCATTGCAACTATAGGTACTCTAATTAGCCGAGGCATGTTTGCGCTGTGCATGGAAGCGTATCCCCCAGCAAGGGCAGCTACAACGATCCACGTAATTAACAAAACTCAGTGCAGTGATAGGGGTAAGGAAGTCCTCTCTCTGTGTGCTGTTCACTCGAGGGGCTGAAGTGAGGTCAACTACCATGGGCTAAAAGAGGGCACATGGGGTCAGAGGGCGACTAGGATAACTAAAAAAATCAATGGATTATGTTGTCTTAATAGGAGCATTAATTCACATTTTAGTCAGGCCAAACAGGGTTAGGGTGACACGTGCAAGAGTAAAAAGTAAATCGCTATTTGGACGAAGTCTCGCTCATTTCTACTAGAGATAATAGTTATGGTTATCATACAGGGCACTGCAAACACCAGGGACTACTCGGTCAACTTGCCAGTAATTCAAATGACTAAATATCAACATTCCATGTGCTGACGCTTGATATGGTCATAGATCCAGCCTTCCGAAAGTTATTCTCGTAATCTTGAAGACGGTAGATGGGTTCAGGTTTATTCGGGTTATTTTCATTTTAAAGTGGAAATTGATTATAAAATAATATCAGGAAAAGATGTACACTGTTTTCCAGCCGGGCTACGTTGGAAACAAAGCTCGTTAACGAACTAACACCGAAGTTTCTAATGTATATAGTTTCATTATGGAGGTAGAGTAATGAGAATTAAAGGGGCTGGAAGACGGGGTCGGGTTGAAAGGAAGTGCGGGGGTAGAGGAGAATTGTGGGAGTTAAAGTTCAGTGTGAGCGTTAAAGAGAGATGCGCGTGTTGAGCTGAAATGCGTGGGGAGATACTGGAGTTGCTAAGTAAAAAATTGCTTTATTTGCACGTCGTAGCAGTCACTGATGCCTTATATAGGCGTGAGCAATTGAATGTACGTACACCACACGCGCATCTGCAAGTATACTCCCCGCATGCTCAGACCCCATACCGCATACCCACANAGCTCGATCAATTCAAGGCCACGCCATTCCGCTAACAAGTGACAGGTCCTCGAATAACAACATTTGTTAAGCACGTCAGCAATATTGAACCGAGGGCAGAAGCCCTGTCAATTATTTAATAAGGGCTTAACATATGAAGAAGAAAGTTACAGCGGATTCGCGTGTGCTCATGTTGCTGAAGTTAGTTGGAGAGAAAGATTACTTTCGTGTCCTGGATGGCATTTGAAGAGGCCTAAGCATCGAAGAAATGTCTGGCGTTTTGGCAGTCTTTTAAGAGCAACGTGGCAATCGCGTCCTGCTAGATCATTCCAATAGGAACCGCTGAAAAGTCCTGTTAATCGCTGATACCTGCGAGTTCAAGCTTCTCTGATCACCATGACAAGTAACGACCGTCACTAACGACAAAATATATACAAATTTTTCAACATAACTCAAAATTATAAATCAGGGCCTATACTTTCAAAAAAAGTTAAGTGATCGTAAGTTCATCAGCCAATCATTGACGGCATTTCAAGCAAAATTCACCAATCATAGACAAGAAAATAGAGCGTAAGTACTTACGTTCACTACAGAACTAAGCCAAACAAAACAAAGCAACGTCACAATGCACCCATACATGACAACTTCACCCTGACCTCGAACCTACCAAGCAGCATTATAATTAATGTGCCAAACACGGCAACAGAGCACCTCCTATAATGATCAACCTCCTCCCCTGTATCCAGGCACCGCTTGAAGAGCAAGGTCCTTCGTAACAGTCTTTGTGCGTCAGCAAACCCCTTGCTGTCGACATGTTCGATAACTCGATGACGCTATACATGCCTAAATGAAGTTCATTCAAGCGCGTCTATACGGAGAAGCGATCAAGCAATCTGAACGACAAACGACTCTGAAGTGAGCCAAGCGATTGGTGGCGTGGGCATTGAGCGGGTTAACATATTGCTGATAGATAGTGAGTAGTTACTGGGGTCTAATAAAAAGCTTCTAAGGCATCGTAATGACATGGGAGATCTAAGTTACTAAATTATCTGGAGTAACCGAATAAATGGTTTTAGTAACCGTATTAATGAAGCGTTCATATGGCATCATATATAAAAAGACTAAATGAAAAAAGTAATCGATTTGTTGATCGGCGACTGTGAGACACATTGATCGACAAAAGATCTTGTGGCTGTTTGGCCTCGAAATATTCATGAATTGCCTTCGTTGTTGGAGGAAGATTTTCGGTGAAGCTCAATTGTGCTACAATGGTGAATTGTTGGATCGTTATGGACCAGAAGAGAAGCCGCTGTGATGAATACCATCACATCATCTATGCATCTCATTCTCTTTTAAAGTTGACGTCGTGGCGAGCCGTTCTGCATTCATCCGTGACAGCGTTATTCATCGACTGTGCACAATATCCGATGGGCAAATTACGATACGATATCGCTGTCTCTCTAGCAATTCGACATTTCATTTAACTAGGAATTTCATTTATTTAACCCTGAATTGACACGTCAATTTCAACTCTTGACGAATTGCAAAGATGCCAAAACGATAACGCTGTAAAATTCTTAAAAGATAACGCTGTAAAAATTTATAAAAAATAACGCCGTAAAATTATTCCAAGATAACGCTGTAAAAAAAAGATAACGCTGTAAAATTATGCTGTCTGACAGGAATAAAAACTAATCTTGCATTACTGTACAGCTTGAGATCGACGTACCACTGAAGAAGATTCACTTAATTTTTACATAGACCTAAAATAAGATTTTCAGGGCACGAAAAGCACTGTCTAGAGTAAAGCAGCTCATTTGTCTCGTCGTTGGATTGACCTTTAAGCGAATGAGGAACTTGATCGTTGCACTTTCAGCTGCTCAGCTTCGGCAGATTCTTATCCTCTTGACGACGATTTTGAGCCGAAATTTGCTGATAAATGACTGGCGATTTTGGTTTTATTTTCGTCTTCAGGTCAACACCTGGAGACCACTTGAGGAGATTTGTGAAGATTTCGAAGCCAATTCGATCAAAAAATTCGCGTTAAACGGGCAGTAAATTGTGGAAATGAGCTTCTTTGCGGATAGGTGACATATTTCTCAACACGAAAGCCAGCCCGGCCAATAGAACATTTTAAACCGTATAGGACATAACTATATGAGTAATAAGGAATACTATAACGAATGAGATATATACTAGTGAAAGAATATGAAGATATCTTAATGCGAATGAGAAATGAGACATAGGAAGCGGGAAAGGAACATAATGAAACGTGTGAATAGGAAAGGGACATGAGATGTGCGAGGAGAAAAAACGAGCATTATATGTGGCAGCGATGCAGAGCAAATAACTTCTTCCTAATAAAAGCGCAGCTTTGCCGTCGCTATAATAGAACTGCGCATCAGTGTAGGTGCTAATCCATCAAGTGAATTCCGCCATTGTCAGCAGCCACAACTTAAGTAAAGTAAACGCATTTGAGTTGTGTGTAAATAAATGTTAACGACAGCTAAATTGACTAATATCTCNGGGCGCTGCAGGGGACGCGGTGAGACCGAGCGCTGCAGGGGACGCGGTGAGGCCGAGCAAATTCCAAGGGACTGAATAATACGAAATTCTTTCCCATTCACGTCACTAACACGCATTACACACCAGGCCTGAATGATGGCTAATAATGGGCAACATTACTGAACATTACTCACTTTGATCCCCATGATGAGACCGTTCATCAGGAATGTGTGGTTGGGGAAAGTCAGATTCAACACCTGCAATGGAAAGGAATTTGCGATAAAACACAACTGCACGTGAACTCTTAACATCATTATAATAATATAAATATAATAACTAGACCCAAGCTAAGTCTAACCCATCGCATCATTAGTATTTTATGTAACACTGGACTGGTTTCTCATCTAAATAAACTGTTTTGAAACTAGGGTAAGTGCAGTAGAGCGGGACATGCGATCTTGTGGAATCTTAGCGCGAAAAAAGAACACTTATTGCGTATAGGCGATGCAACGGAAGAAGTTTGTTTCTCCTATAATGGTAGGCTGAAGGAATTGTTTAAATCTAACCTATAGTCGTCGTGGAAGGAGCGGAACAAATTGAATCAAAGTTTCGTAAGGGTTTCGCTATGTTCTCTTATAAACCTTTGTCTACTGAATGAAACTCTTGTTATCAGGCCATTTGATACGATTAGCACTGCGCACGGCACAGATCCCGATTTTCACTCACTATTCTCGACTCTCACTGTACGAAAAAACGGTCAAACTGGCGTTGTAATGGCAAGCTGTCCCGTTGAAATTCGAGCATGATTATTCGGGTTTCATATGTTAATTTCCCAAAAAGTCCCAAAACGTCGGTCAGACCGTTTTTCCGACTAACAGTGCACTCACTAGTCACCATCTGACTGCACTGGTCACTCCTCCTACTCACTAGTCACCATCTGACTGCACTGGTCACTCCTACTCACTAGTCACCATCTGACTGCACTGGTCACTCCTCCTACTCACTAGTCACCATCTGACCGCACTGGTCATGACTCCCACTCACTAGTCACCATCTGACCGCACTGGTCATGACTCCCACTCACTAGTCACCACCTGACTGCCCTAATGGACGTAGTCATGCAAGACCTGACTGCCCTAATGGATGTAGTCATGCACGACCTGACTGCACTAGTCACCACCTGACTGCACTAGTCACGACTCCCAGTCACTAGTCACCCCCTGACTGCCCTAACGGCTGTAGCCATGCACCGCTGTTGTGCTCACATCAATCATGGGCGAGGTGAGTAGCCCCCACGCGAAGAACTCCAGGAAGATCACAACCAGCGCGTGGTACAGACTCGCCTCGCCGATGCCAGAGCTCTGCGGGGTACACAAAACATAGGATTATAGCATGAGTAATGCATAATTACGACATAATTACGTGAGTACCGCATCATTGCATTATATTACATGATTGCTGCACCATTACAACATGATTGTTGAACCATTACAACATTATTACATGATTGCTGCACCATTACGACATAATTACATGATTGCTGCACCATTACGACATAATTACATGATTGCTGAACCATTAAAACATTATTACATGATTGCTGCACCGTTACAATTTACAACATTATTACATGATTGTTGCAACATTACGACATAATTACATGATTGCTGCACCATTACAACATCATTACAATATTGTTGCACTATTATAACATTATTACATTATTGCTGCACCATTACAAGATTATTACACGATTGCTACACCATTACAACATTATTACATGATTGCTGCACCATTACAACATTATTACATGATTGCTTCATTATACACAACATCGCTGCTTTTCCTCAATTGATTTTTACGGCACATACTGGATTCTCATGATTCTGAATTAGTAGAACCACGACATCTTGTAGAAACAGTGATCCGTTTCTAGGCATTATGAATGACAATTAATAATGTAATTTCACAAAATATTTCAGAAAGATGAATAAATCAAAATAAAAATGCCCATAAAATATGAACATTCGGCTCAGCTTAAGCCACCAATGGTTGCTGATGTGAACTTATATAGCAATAAGTTCTCCCGGGCAAGTGCTTGTACAAAATCACTAGATATATACGGAACTTAAATTCCGGTTATGATACGAGCAATAATGTAAGGCGTATACCATACAATGTACATATACAGATAATTTTATTAGGTATATTGCTCTACAATAAAAACTATTGCAAAGGTAGTTTGACAATTTTGCTCTGAATAAACAAAGGAATGAAACCGACATAAATTTTCCATGAAACCGATGGAGCAGAATATATCGGTACTAAAAATGCAATAATTCTATGAGTATTTTGCAAAGTGATGAGTTCTTTAAATTTTACAGACTTGAATTAAAATCACTTAGGTAGTTTCATACGCAATCACATCAAACCTCACCACAGCACTCGTATGTTTTGTAAGCAAAAATGTCCTCAAAGAAGCAACTTCGATCAGAAAATGAGCGAAATCAACTCCATGAAATGAATTGTGGTACAGCAAATATTAAGAGGCTTGTTTAAATATTTTTCTAGCGATGAGGTTGGTTCACCCCAAGGGTGTTCTCCAATGAAAATTTTCCCTGCAGTAAAGCTAACGTATAAATTTTATACATACTTTTTCCATATAATTTCAAGCCCCGATATGAAACTTTCGCCCATAAGAAGAGCAGTTTTTAAGGAAATCTCGATATCGACTAGCTTCTCACAAATAAAGTAAGCGGAATTTTCAACAGTAGTTAAAATTGCACCTAATGTTCAGTTTTCAGTTTAATACTGAACATTATTCAGTCTTCAGTTGAATAATAAGTTTACTCGCATATCCATGATAAGATATGAAATCTCAATAACTCGAGAAGATGTGCGATCAGAGAAGTGTAGACTGTTGTTGGAACACTACGCGACGTCTGACATCATGGATACGATACGTAGGCTCTCATATGAAGATGGCTATATAGCTGTATTTAAATAGGTAATGCGAGCTCTGCGTCTCATATGTCAGCGATGACGTATTAAAGAGTGACTGGTGCAGACTGTAGTTCAGGCGTACAGACTGCGGTTGACACGCTCACACAGTAAAGCAGACTGCAGATAACACGAAAAGGCACTCGCGCAAAGCGCAATTGACACGCGCAGACAGCAGTTGAAATGCAGGGTCTGAAGTTGACGTACTGAGGGTCTTAAGTTGACGTACTGCAGGGTCTAAAGTTGACGTACTGCAGGGACTAAAGTTGACGTACTGCAGGGTCTAAAGTTACGTACTGCAGGGTCTAAAGTTGACGTACTGCAGGGACTAAAGTTGACGGACTGCAGGGTCTAAAGTTGACGTACTGCAGGGTCTAAAGTTGACGTACTGCAGAGTCTAAAGTTGACGTACTGCAGATTCTAAAGTTGACGTACTGCAGGGTCTAAAGTTGACGTACTGCAGGGTCAAAAGTTGACGTACTGCATGGACTAAAGTTGACGTACTGCATGGACTAAAGTTGACGTACTGCAGGGCCAAAAGTTGACGTACTGCAGGGACTAAAGTTGACGTACTGCAGGGACTAAAGTTGATAGTTAGCACGCGTAGACGGAAGTTGGTATAAAGATACTGTCATCAAACGAGACTATAGTACTCATCTGCGTACTCATCCCCTAAACTGCGTCCCATCCCGACTTGCGCACCATCTTTGTATCTCAGTATTTCAAGCTTGGTTCGGTATGAATGCATGATTGTTACTTGGGCCCAGTCATGTATTGCAGAAAGATCGTTTTGCATCCTATTGCAATGCTCCCTTATCCGTGTCACTCTAATGTCGTCCGCAAATGATAAAGTAGAGGGGCGTGATTAACATCTACGCCTGAGCCCGCTGTGAATGTTGAAGAGAGTCGGACCAAAAACCGTCTTCTGTGGCACTCCACACATCACCCTGGCCTCGCTTGATCTTACAACCCTAACAAGACAGATTGTAAGCTGTCAGGTAGTTGTAGAGCCAGGTCGACAACTATCCCCCGGCTTCCATTAGTTCAGGGTTTCGGAAGAGCAGTTCGTGATCAACTTCGTCAAAGGCTTTGGCAAAGTCTAAATGCCATCGACGGGGGCTCGCACAAACGTATGCAGTGGGAGCACCAGCGCATACATGCAGTGGGCGCATCCACCCGCGCAGTGGAAGCATCTGCGCATACATTGCAGTGGGCGCATACACCCGTGCAGTGGGAGCATCTGCGCATACATGCAGTGGGCGCATCCACCCGTGCAGTGGAAGCATCTGCCATCTAGATGTGTATAAGAGACAGAGGTAGTTAAGGTTACCTGATAACTGTGGGGCCAGGTAGTAAAGGTTACCTGATAACTGTGGGGCCAGGTAGTAAAGGTTACCTGATAACTGTGGGGCCAGGTAGTAAAGGTTACCTGATATATTGAGTGACAAGCAATAAAGGTTACCTGATATCTGGAGTGACAAGCTGTCAGGGTTACCTGATAATTGTGATGACACAGTTCAAGTCTATCCAAAAACTGTCAAAATTACATTGCATCAGTACCTGAGCAATTTTTTTGTCAAATAATTACACAAGGAGTCCAATAATTATTTCGTATTAACCCTCAGCACTACCTGCAATGTTTTGGCGATAATTTAAATAAGAAGCCAAGAGTTGATTTGGAGCCTCTCAGATGGAGCCTCTAAAGATGTATACTCAGATGATAAATGAATAATGAGTATCCTCCCGCAAAATCAATAAACATGGCAAGATAAAAGCCCAGCGATGGTAAACTTGATAACGCAAGCGCAAGGAGCAGAGGAAGGAAATAAACTAAGATAATGCAAGTGCAAGGAGCAGAGGAAGGAATTTAACCAAGATAATGGAAGCGCATAATAGATGAAGAACTAACAGGAGCGCTGGTGTGTCGCTCTGTGGGCGTCTCAGAGAGGTCCACATGGAAGAGATAGAAGATCACTCCAAACATGGCAGGGCCCAGACCTGAGCATAGACCCCGCATCCCCGTCACGATGCCCTGAACCACGCCTGCAAAGTTCAAATAATTTGTTAGTTAGATTAAAACTATTTGTTATAGGTATCATATTTCATATATCGTTTCATTTCATATAACATCTATGCAACATATATGGAAAAACAATATTACGCAGATAAATACAACACAAATCGTCTATTGTTAATTTCTTGATAAATAAAAGTCAAAAAGGAGAGAATCATTGGAAAATTATTCGTGAAGTGAAATCAAGCAACACAACTCAGCTCTTCTGAAATCCAATCGAGTTTCATGATACGATTGTAATGATAAATTTCTTCTCTGAATTTTGGATTCATGCTTATTTTGCTATGTTTTAACCTGCAGTATTTTGAAAGGAACTAATGGAACTTATAGTTTTATGACCGAATAAAGTGGTAATATTTTGATCTATGTGCCTTGTTTGTCGACGTCTGTGTGCATGGAGACGTAGGCGCTGATGGCGGGGTAAGTGATGGAGGACATGGCGGCCAGAAGGCCTGCCGCCCACATCATCCACGTTTGGCTGCCGAAGCCGTACCACATCAGCTGCAGCATCTCAAACACCAGCCCCACCTGCGGCACCAGAGACAATTAAATTACAGCATAGTAAAGGCTTCAAGCTTCAACATTCATCCGCATTTAAATATTGTTACAGACAGGCATCAATTACAAGAGACTCGACATAAGCTGCTTGACAGCCGATATAAGCTGCTCGACAGCCAATATAAGCTGCTTGACAGCCAATATAAGCTGCTTGACAGCCAATATAAGCTGCTTGACAGCCAATATAAGCTGCTTGACAGCCAATATAAGCTGCTCGACAGCCAATATAAGCTGCTCGACTGCCCATATAAGCTGCTTGACAGCCAGTATGAGCTGCTCGACAGCCGATATAAGCTGCTCGACAGCCAATATAAGCTGCTCGGCAACCAATATAAGCCGCTTGGCAGCCAATATAAGCAGCCAGGCATGCAATGCCCCGCAACTGACGATGATGACGCGCTTGCAGGACAGGTTCCTCATGAGCAGCGCTAGTACGGCAGTCTGCGCCACGACGCTTAGCATCTGCGCATACATGCAGTGGGCGCATACACCCGTGCAGTGGGAGCATCTGCGCATACACCCGTGCAGTGAGTGCACGTGCGCACACATGCAGTGGGTGCACGTGCTCGCACGCAACGTATGCAGTGTGGAAGGGCGTGCACATTCAAACGACATCAAAGCCTCATTCATGAGCAAACATAGCCAGAAGCCAACAATGGCAAGCAGCATCAGAGTCCAAGTTGAGACTCTACATTCATACTAGAACCTCCGTAATATTCCATCATTGTAGATGGTACATGCAGATCCGAGGACTGACCATGACACATGTCGCAATAGAATATAATAGTATACCAAAAAAATTCTGCGAACTGTTTATCAACTGCGCGTTGATGAGTACCTAGCTCCCATATTAGGCGAAGAGAAGATATTGGCACAAGGTGAATCCTAGCAAACGTTATTATACCTCCACCAAGAATATTGCGACACGCACGATGTACTTGCAAAAACATTAAATTGGACCGCGTAAGCCATCAAACCCATTTTCTCCCGAGCATGAATGGACAATGCTTCGGGGCATTGAAGCATTTAGAGGCAACCAAACAGTGTTCGAACAAAGAAGACAGTGGTTAAGTAAACCGTAAGAAAATTTCTATGAAACTTGAAAGTGATCAGTACGTATGGTTATTGCTTAGGAAGCGAAAATCTATCAGCCCAGCTCTTGAGCTGATCGATTCGAGTAAAGAAAACGACCTAACTGCTTTACCATCATGTAAACCCCAGCACACGAGAAGATACGTTACCTTGTTGGTGCTATCACTTACGAAAGAACATCCTCTACTAGGTGGAGGCGCTTCGTCAGGAGGACTCGAGGGCACCATCAAAGGGGGGTCCTGTGCAGATGCCGCGCCTAAGATGATGACATCTGCAGTTACCACCTCCACGGCAGAGAACTGACGTCTGTGCTCACGCCACCCCAATTCTCCGGTGTCGTCTAACCGTAAATTGAGTGGGAAGTTTGAGGCAAGGCTAGGATCTTTTTTGACGAAGTACAGAAAGTCGCTTGACTGCTGGCGTCTTTGGCGGGAGTCTTTAGAATGACAGCGCTTGAGGCAGTAGTCGGAGCTGCACGAGCGTTGGTGACATGAAACACGAGCAACGTTCGACTTGGGGTCTGAAGTTCTCTCACACGCATCAGCGCTCAGACCTCGACTTAGCATAGTTTTTCCTGCTCTTGAAACATCGGGTGTTTCGTCCGTTTGGCACTCTTTTTGACACAGCGACGAGTCCGTTTGCACTTCTTTAACGCTGATATCTCTGTCCGTCTGGCAGGATTTCGAAGCAAAGTCGCCCTTGTTCCCATCCACCAAACCGTCGCTCATTAAAGCACCGGAATAAGATCGACCAAGTTCAATTTTTCCTCCATTGTCTCCATCCAGCAAATCCTTGACGTAGTTCTTAGTTGTGTCGCCAGAAGGCAGCAAGGTATAGTCACTAATCAATTTAGGATCATAGAATAAGGCACTTGTTTGGGCGGAGGGCACAGAACTGGGCGGTATTGCATCAACATCACATTTCAGGTCCTGCAGTCTAGGATAAGGTAGGATATGATTGCGTTCCGTCTGCGTAAAGCGACTGCGATGGAAGAACAACGGAGGTTCGAAGGCTCGGCACGTTTTCCGTTCGGGTTGGGAAGAGCACAGGACAATTGTTGATGGTGCTGCACCCGTGTTCATTTTTTCTCGTTTAAGACTCGTTGATTTATTTTCATCGAGCAGCGGCATGTCCTTATCACTAGCAGAAGAGGAAGAAGAGGAAAGGGGGAGACCAGCGGTAGCGCCAATGCTCGGTTCGTCACTCAATGTCTCCGACGATGCAAGACGAGCTGCGGGGGGTTTAGACCATATTTCTTCAGCTATCACGTCTGCCTTTGTGACTGCAGCCTCTATGGAGCTGTTAGTTGAGTTAATTACGGTAGAGGAGTTTGTGCAGTCAACGACAGAAGAAGAGTTGACACCACATCTTGTGCTGGCGACATCAGGGCAGGTGTTGGGAGCCTCAAGACGATCGTCATTGAGATCCAGCACCACCTTAGAGCTGTTTTCCATGGCTCACAAATTCATTTCCGAACCAGTTGCCAAAGTTATAAGATGAAGACCTTCAGAGATAATGCTTGATAGAGCGTTTGCTAGATCACGTGTAACCATTGTGCTGGGAATATGGAACCACTGATTTCATTGTTTCGAAAGCTCACATGAAACTCAACAGTTGGAACTCTGCCCGAACGAAAATCTCTCCGTCGGGAGTAAAACACGAAGAAACTGATTTTTATGACACATTAGTGACATTACAGGTTCATATCTGACTTGCTGACCTTTTCGGGCAAAAATATTCGCAGTAACGTTAAAGACATAGACAACGCATGAACCACGACTCGAACTCATTGAGTACTTTTGTGAAGTGGACCAACCCCGGCCGATTCGATAGGGTAGACCAATAAAGCTAGACTGAGTTATCGGCTGATAAGCTGACTTCGGTGATATGGGTATATTAGCTGAGCCGCTCTATGAGCAGCACATGCACTCATACTCTGGAAATAGGAAAATTCATACGAAGTGCATTACTTTATGTAACGCACTGGCTAAAGAGGGAATAATCGATCATGATCTTGATGTAACAGCGCCAAGAAGGAATTTAGTTCGCATAAATTCACCGACAGGATTCCAAGAACTAACGGAGGGCAGAGAACGGCGTGGCTTGGAGAATCACTGAGAATTACTTGTAACAAGAGATTTCACCATAAGGTTTTCCGATAGAGCGTAGCTCTAGACACGAGTCACGAGTAACTGGTTTTTTTTGCGACGTGAAGTCAATAGCCTTTAAAACGATTGCTTACACACACAGTTGTAATCTTAGCCAATGTTTAGACGATGCTGAGTCGCCAATAACTTGAATGTTTACGTTCCTCAGTCAGTCAGAAATCGCGCTTTGATAAAAGAGCGCGAATGACTTCAACAATTCATTTAATTATTTTCATAAAAATAGTTCGCTAGTGCGTAACGATCAGTGATATAAATTTAATAATTAACATTCTCTTAATAAACTCTCGATAAATTCTGAACTAACACACATAGTGGCTCAGACAAAAATGTTCAGGAAAGTACAATGTCTGAAAAGATATAAATTTTTCTAAAAAACAATTAAATGTGCTGATTGTAAGGAATAAAATGTCAACCCTTTCACACGAGACTAGACAGAATATCGCATGATTCATATTTAGGTGATATAATGCATAAATTTAGGTGACGCAATTAGACGACATAATGCAAATTCAAAATTATTCAAACCAAGGGGAAGGCAACTTCGTTCCAATTCAAGCCTATTTAAACGACATAAATGGCCTTAAATAAGCTTATCTCTACAATTGATATATTCTTGACGATGTTCCGCAAATATTTTTGAAGGCATGTATAAAATAAACATCACAAAAGATCTGAACTCTTCTATGAGGTTCAACTGATTTATTACCACCTTTAATTTGGATTCAAACATTTTTCTTCTGAAATTCCTACAAATGATGCCAGAAGTACTACCTAACTCAAGCTATACATCAGTTACACGTTACCGATGTCGTAAGTTTTTTTTTGCAAGGTCACCCCGCTCTAGAGATTAATTAGATAATCAAATCTTCGCAGGTCTGATTAGTCAAGCACACAGTAGTTCTGCCCTTCACCAGGCGGACCTTGGTAACAAAATTGAGGGAAGACTCTTGACATTACACAGCCTCTACTCACGTCCGAACCTATATGAATTTTCTGGCATTCAACAATGAACTGCTACTCATTTCCGCCGTATTTAATTGATTTTTTAACCCTGATTACAACATCTGATAGTGAAAAGCTTTAGAATATGATCAGTCTCTACGTTATCTGTCTCGTTTGCATAATATGTCCCTTCTCGTTCATTTAATACAGCATTCAACTGGTTAAATATAGAGGCAGGATATAGAAGATTTCTTCATTCACTTATCTAGGCATAGCTACCACACAAACGATTGGTTTTCGCCAGACGGATTTAAATTTTTGAATGACCTTTATGCCTTACACATTGCAATCTTAGAGGGAAATTTCAGCGGTGTGCTAGTGCCCATATCAAAGCCGGATGCGATATCGAAGGCAGCTGTCAGAAAAGATACGAAGGCACTTACTACGCGCACCTAGAACAATGGAAGCCAATAAAAAAAAGGGCAAAAGTGTGAATTCAAGGCTAACAACAATCCATCAGCTTAATTTAGTGCAGTTTAACGCAAAGAATATTTAGCGCATTTCTTGCGTGCGAGCACCACAGGACTTGCAAATCACGGTAGCAACAATTTCGGGCATTTGAACACCACAAAAAGTGTCATTAAGAACAAGTTCATAAATAAGCTAGCGACCGACATGTTGACCGGGTTATCGGTCAGCACGAGAGCTACGGTCGACGTGAAAGAATGTTGGAAATGCCGATCATTACAGTAAACACCTTAATACACTTGATTATAAATTCCAATAGTATTAGCTTAACTAATTTCATTGTCCATGACATGGTAGTCTCTCAATGTTCCATGCTACCGGAAATTAACCTTCGATTGGAACATTGGAAATTAACCTTCGAAATTTGTGGCGAGGTGCATCGCAATTAAAGTAACAAATATCCTGCACTACAGAATAGAATGATGGCAACCGCACAATCACTACAAAGCTCTCCCGTTACTCCCACCCATATCCTGGGATTCGGCTAGTTGAACATCTACTACTATTGCATCACGAATACTTATTCAGAAAAATGAGAAAATATAAGTGATGAATCCTAAGGCAGACGACAAATCGCATCGTAAGTTCCAAAAATAACATTAAAACTTATTAATTACCAAATAACATTTCCGAAAATTTCACAACAACGATTCAATTTTGAATCGTTCACATGCAGCGAAACGCATGTGAATTAACTCGGCATGTTGCAGTTGCCTCAGCCTACTGCTGTGTCATCACTTTGAAACCTTCGCAACTACACTGTACTTTACGCCGGCGCTATGAACACGTTCATCTGAAACAAACATTGCAAGCGCTCGGAGGGAGCGACTTCTGGTTTATCGCCGTCACAGTTGGGGAAGAAAGGAGGCTTTCAAATCACAGCTCCGCGCTCTCAACTCCGTCCCCGCGCGTCCATATCTGGTTCAGTGGTGGGATTACCATATGTTCCGCACCACCTACGCTCATGTTCATTCAATGTGCTGCTACTTGTTTGAGCATCTGATGCATATGTTAGCGGTGCACGCTAGATCGACATGTAGGCAGCAGCGGCGGCGCACGCACAAGCACAACGATCCGCCCCGCCCGACAGCTGTAGGTACACTGTCGCTGCTCTGTGCCGTGAAGTCGTGAACTAGCTGACTGCGGCGCGTTGCAGCGACACTGCTGCTGCTGCTGTGGCTCTACTCGCTACGCTTCGTCGTCATGATACGAACCGTTCAGATTCTATCCACTCTCGACAGTTATCACAGTAACCTGATAAGAAAGAAAATGATTTCGTTGGAATAAATTGTTAAGAGTTGTACGTGCCGTGAAGGATGAAATTCGTGATGGACTTCGTCGTAAGACAAAACAAGTATGTGTGTTTGGGCAAAGAGCCCAAAACGACAAGCATTCTCTGCTCTTAATATTTCTCTTACAAACGACAGCTAATGATGCTGCAATTCAACACGTAAACATAGAACATATGCATTCATTTAATCCGTATAAATGTTAGAAACTGTATTGGTGTTTGCTTAAGGCCCGGCGCTGCAATTAGAATTTCGGAGCGGGTTCTTCCGCGCCCATATGTACAATACCTACCGTGTTGAGATATTATTTATGCCTGATATTCTATTTTTGGGAGAGTACTGAGAGGGGTAACTAGAGTGAATTCGTACGCAGACAGAGGTATGCAGGTAATGAGGATGGTAATTTAATGCGGATGCCAATATAAGGAAGAAAACAGACCTACATTTCTTGTGCATAACAATTCATGGTCAACATAGCCACTAGTTAATCTGAAAACAATTTTTTTTCATTATTTATTAGTACCGTACTTTTTCTTATCTAGCAACAAACTTAGATCATTGAATGCTGGATGCAATAAATGCAGGATGATGATGCTAATTCTAGTAGCCTGTAAACACAGGGCACAATTGACGGAGATAGCAACTGTTAGAAGACTGCAATGAATGGCAATTTATAAATATAAACGGAAAAAGTTTAACAGCTGATATAAGCCTGCACTTGAGTTTAGATAATGGAGATAATTTCACATGGATACTAATTAAGGGATAATGAAAAAAGTGATGAAAACTTTGAACAGATTTAGCAAAAACTTAAACAACATCATGGTATTTATAACCGTTTTTAAAATAATTTGTAGTACTATACTGGTTTGATTAGCCGAGATGAATCAGTGGAATCCAGGCCTAAAAAGAAGTCCAAAGGCATCCTCTAATAAGCTAAAACGCATGATACTCATGACTAATTCAACCCATTCACTAAACTCCAAGATTGATTTACCTGTGGTAATTAACCTGCCTTTTTCTGCTTTCTGCTAACCACCTGTGAAAGAACCATTGGTGGCAAACTGGCAATTATCACGGTGGCAAGTCTTATTTGTGTAGGTCTCTAATTAGTCATTACAAAAAGAGCTCTAGACTAGTGTACAACGATAGAATTCATTTTTTTTCCAACATCCTCACAATGGTTAAAAACTAATGGGGAAAAATGTCTGTATGGGAACTCAAGTTTGTGGCCATATTTTGAAATTTAAATTTCACATTTCAAGCTTTACATCAGCCACATTGGCCTAAAATTGACATCAATAGAAGTTCCAATTATTATTGACAATATTGATCATTACAATTATATTGATCATTTGTCACAGGTTCTAACTCAAAAAATCTACTTTCCTAGCCTCATCAAGTTTTTTAATTTTAAGAACCATGAGTTTATATATCAAACTACCTTGAAAAATGTAAAGCCAAAAATTAATTTTGTGTTCTGCGGAAATTTTTTGGAAGCATAAAAAATTTGTAACTCTTCACATTATGCATCATATTGCTTATTTTAACGTCATAGTAATACATATTGTTCAACAGCCAATTTGTGACTGCACCAAAAAAGTAACTGATATTTATGTGCATCATGCACCAATATTTGTTACTAAGCATTAATGCAAAATCACATGTGAATGTATTTACACATCTGTAATTCAATATGAATTTGACTTGATTGCTTTTCCGCTTATTGTGCAAAATAATTTTTCAATCTAGATTTCTTTGCATGCAAAATGTTCAATTAAGGAACTCTATCATGAAAACTGTTTTGTATATTAGTTGCGACAGTTCATTTTGCAAAATAGAGTAATCCTAGAGTTTCTCATATTTTGGCTTATTGTGCATTCCATCTCACAACTCACAGTTAAATATTTCAATTTTCCAATGCAATGGTATTCTGAAATTCCAAAAAATTAAAGATTTGGAATAAAGCACACAAATCTATGGTGGAAAACACCTACAACACCATCAATGTGTAGCATTGATGAAGGTAATGCATGGTCCTAATTAGTTTTACACTATAAATGATGTACATACTATAGTCACATGTAAGGTTATGACTGATATGAAATCTGATCAGAAGAAGGAAGTAAATTTCAAGACATGCGCA
This sequence comes from Hyalella azteca, assembly GCF_000764305.2. Lineage (NCBI taxonomy): Eukaryota > Metazoa > Arthropoda > Malacostraca > Amphipoda > Hyalellidae > Hyalella > Hyalella azteca. The sequence continues at coordinate 55,531 of NW_025941926.1, read as the reverse complement.
TTCAATACAAAAATGGGTCATCATTCAACATTGTCACCCACATTATAAATGGATAGTTTATTTTTAGGTTTTTCGATACAATATATATGCCTAAATTTACATGTTCATATTGTTCCAGGGAGGCATAATTAAGCTAGGTTTTTGCACATCCCTTGCTGCTGTCACTTATTTACCTGATTTTAACCTGTCTGATGCTTTCATATTTAATGATGCCATGTCTTGTCTTATCACATTCCAGCACCAATTTAAATTCCAGCACTGGTGTGATTACCTAAAATGTAAAGCTGTTTTAATTTGTCTGAAACAATTGTAAATTAAAAAGACTATTATTTATGTACTAGTTAGCAGGACTATTGCTGAGGTGAGTTGACTGATAAGGTGTCCCTTCAGGCCAAGGGTAAGATTATGTTTTGGTGCCTGAGTGTTAATGTGTTGCTGAAGTCTTTCTCATCTTACTTAAGCTTTATTTTACAGTGTTTCAACTGAGGCTATTGGTTCTTCATTTCACTTTTTGGGATTGCCAGTTTTATTTAAATGTGCATTTTTGTTCTGTGCTTGTAATATGCATGTACATTTAGTCTGTTCTAGCTATTCCATTCAGGTTTTGTAATGATTTTCCTAAGTTATGATATAATTCTTGAACATTTTTTTAGTCAAGATACTATTATTTGTTCAGTCAATTATCTACAGTTGTTAGGTTCAGTGTTTTAAGCTCCAAATTTTCATTTGTTAATTGTAGCTTCATTAACCATAATTCTCCTATATGTTGCATTAATTAATGCTTCATGCACGTTTTCCAGCTAATGTGGGCTCATGTGTCATGATCGCCTAGGAGTGGTTAAGTCACAATAACATAGTACACATGTGTCTAAGCCTTGTCAAGAGTATTGCCTGTTTAATTTCAGGATACTTCTGTTACTACTCACCCATCATTTTTAGTTATCATTAGTACTCATAGAGTTTGTGTTTTGTTCATTTCAGTCACTTGTATTAGATTAAATTTTGTACAAGATCACTATAATTAATTTTTAAACCAATTGTTTCATTATCATTTCACCCCTTACAGTTAACTTTCAAATTACAAGCAGACATCAAGCTTGTCTTGCCCACTAGAGAAACATGGTAACCTATCACTTTTGGATACTTTTTTGACATAATTTTCCATAAAATTGCCACTTGAGCAATGAGATTTCAAACTAAGAGTTCAATAAATGAATTTGGAGTCATGATAATAAAAAATTCGAATTGCAGAGTTGGTAATTATGAAAGACTGTACACATAGACTATAAATTAAGAACTTCCAAGTCAATATTACGATGTCTTCAAACCCTCTCGAGCTTAAATTTGAATCTATGTGTATTAACTAATAGGCATCCTATAGATAGGTAATCATCTACCATTTCGAGTAATATATATGTTATATAAATAAATATTAATGTACTACCCTCAAATGTGGTACAATAAGGGACTGGCAGGGTAAATCAGAACAGTCCTTTGCCATGGCATAAAAATGTTATAACAGCAAAACTAATTGAAACATTGCAAAATTACAAATAGTGGCATATACTTCAACATTTTTCCTATCTATGTAGCATAAAGGAAGATAAGAAATAATACACTTACTAGCTCCAAAAAATTCCTGAAAAAAAGTTTTAAAATTACATTGGAAAAGTACCATCAAACGGGGTAATGAAGGACAGTTTTGAGCGTTTTTTGTTAATAACTTCTTACTATGAAACATTTCATAAACAATTTTAGGCTCATTTTATAGCTCCTTGCGAGGGCTATCAAATGGCATCTTCAAAAAATTCCATATGCTATTTGAAAGGTTCCAGGCAAAAAATATAACAGTCCCGAATTACCCCTGGGAACAGGGTAATCTGGGACACTTGAAATAAAATTCAATTTTAAAATGTTTGAACCATGCAGGGTGTACTCATCCATTACTAACACTAACAGTACTCTGAAGTCCTCCTCTTTCATTGCAGATGATGTAGATGTAGAATAAATTATATTTCCTGTGTTTTTTACTTGTTTATCCTTTATTGATATGATATCACCATATTCATTATTTACTGTAATATTGATGTGATATTACTGTATCCATAACCATGCCACTGAGCATTTACAACAACCTTGTCCACTGCAAGCTTCATATCAGCAGCAGTATAGCATTTCTTCTGTATCTATAAGCTTACAGGATGGCTTGCAATTTCATACCATTTTAATCGGGTTAAGTGAATTCACTATAAAAAAAAGATCATAAAAAACATAGGTACCTGAAACAGAAAGGAATGCTTTACAAACAACCATCATATGTTTTGGAGACATAAAACATAGTTTAGGTTAATTACTTTTCATTTGATGATGCTCAGTGCACAATTCTATGTATGTCATTCTGTGCACAATTTTGTGATGACTGATGATGCATTAATTTATTGACGAGTGAAATTTTTTCACTGAACAAGGTAAATGTAATCAAAATTCTTTGTTGTTAATAGATATTTTTGTTAACTGGAGCCTTTGCTAACTGGAGTTAAGCAGTAAATGCGTTTTTAGTGGTGTCCCTTATTACCCTGGGGGGAGGGGGTGTCCCTGATTAACCCATCTTGCGGAAATGGCTGCCATTTTTTTTTTGGAATGAGGTAGGCAAATTTTGTCAATCGCGTTTTCAAGCCAACACTTGTGTGCAACTTTTATGTAAGTAAAATTTTTTAATACGCTCCAGACCTTAGTAGAGGTACTCTTCAAAATCACACTTTTCACACTTTTTTTTAGCGATTTTATAAAGGTAGTATATGTATCATTTCTTAACTAGCTTTATATGTAATAGATATGTAGTAAAAATGTTGGAAGTTTAAGCCACTATTTTTAGTTTTGCAATATTTTGATTAGTTTAGCTGCTACAACATTTCTACAAAATGTAGGATGCACATCCCTATTTACCCCACCCATCCTTTATCACCTGTTTTGCAGTACTTCTGCTGAGGTCTGTAGTAAAAAAATATTTGCCACATTAAAAATTGGTTAATGACAAAGAATTTTGATTAAATTTACCTCTCTCAGCAAAAAAAATTTCCCTTAACAAAAAATGAATGCATCATTGGTCATCACAAAATTGTGCATAGAATGTCATAGATAGAATTGTGCAAAGAGCAACATAAAATGAAAAGTAATTAACTTAAACTATGACTTATTTCTCCAAAAAATATGACAGTTGTTACGAAAATATTCCTTTCTGTTTCAAGTATGTTTTTACAATCCTTTTTTTGGTTATAGTCAATTAATTCACTTGATCCAATGAAACCAATGAAACTGGTGCAAAATTACAAGCTCAGTCCCGTAAGTACCTATACAAAGGAAATGCTATATGGCTGCTGATATGCAGGTTGCAACTTGCAGTGGACAGGGTCATTATCAATAGCATAGAAATTTCTTTCTACAGGGGTTTTAAAAGTGTAAGGTATAGAATGCTAAAAATAGTTTTTTTAATGAAAAATGGATATGGTAATATAATTAATAAAGGAATTTTTTTTTTTAGAAAAAGGCCTCCCACACTAACCATTCTAACAAAAAAAGGAATTAATTTTATTAATTAAAAACAGGGAATGGTTTATGTCAATGATCAGGGCCCTGACCTTAACACCTCTGATGGTGGCCTACACCAACTCCGAGGGTCACTGAGCTGTGACGCGAGCGAGGAGCGGGCCCACGTTGAACTTTTCTCTGACTGCTGTTAAAAAGGAAAAATAAGTACAAATCACCAGAAAAATTATTCGTTCTACATCTGCATCATCTACAAATGAAGAGGAGGACTTTGGAGTACTATTGGAGGACTTTGGAGTAATGGATGCGTACACTCTGCCTGGCTTCAAACGTTTCAAAATTAAGTTTTGTTCCAAGTGTCCTGGATTATCCCAGGGTTAATTTGCACCACTTTTTACTTCACATGGAATTTTTTGATGATGCCATACAATGCTTTTTTTTGCACATGGGATTTTTTGAAGATGCCATACAATGTTTTTTTTTGCATATGGATTTTTTTAGAGATGCCATATGACAGCCCTCAATAAGACATTTAAAATGAGCCCAAACTCATTCATTAATGTAACTATAACTTACTTTTTTCAAGTGAAAAAGTAAGTTATGTGATTATGGTCTAAAGATCTAAAAATTTCTTTTGCGAGTAACATTGTCTACAATTGTGTAAATTATTCCAAATTTGTCAATAGTATGTATATTTTGTATATTTCAACTGTTCAATGTGTGCTTGCAAATGTAAAATAATGTGTATATTTAGTAGGTAGTTATGTAATTTAATTCTGTTACAAGCTTTCCAATAATTTCTGAGGATACTAAATGAAATGTTTTGTAAAGTGTTATGTTAGCACATTTTTGTTCTCATTCATTTTGCTTGTAAGCTTAATCAAGAAAAAATGTAACTTAGTACTCACTGCAGTGAGTGACAGAGAGCGCATTTTCTCGTTGACAAAAACTTGAGGTCACGGACAGACGGACGGACAGATAGGGCAAGCACAATAGTGCATTTTTTCCGTAAACAAGAAAATGCGCTAAAATTGAGAAAAATATATATATTACACTTAATATATTAGTGATTAAGTGTAAATAAAAGTACATGATTCAGTTAGGATTATTATTGATGAACCGTCGAATGGGGAAATAAGGGACGGTTACACAGTTTAGAGCATTTTTTCCTTTTTCCTTTCATAAATGAGTGTGGGCTCATTTTAAAGGTATTTGCAAGGCCTATCATATGGCATTTCTGAAAAAATTCCATATGCTATTTGTAAGATGCCAGACACAAAAGAAAAAGCCTCCTGAAGCAACCCTGGGAATGGGGTAATAAGGGACACTTGAAATAAAACTCAATTTTAAAATGTTTGAAGCATGCACAGTGTGCTCACCCACTACTAATGGTATAACAGTACTCTGAAGTCCTCCTCTTCCTTTGTAGATGATGTAAATGTAGAATAAATGATATTTTCTGTGAATTTTACCTGTTTTTCCTTTATTGATATGATATTACCTTATTCATACATTGCCATATAATTGATGTGATATTACCTAATCCATGGACATGCCATTGAACATTTACAATGACCTTGTCCACTGCAAGCTTCATATCAGCAACCATGTAGCATTTCTTCTGTAGCTAAGTAATAAATTCCGCCGCACCTGGCACATCTTCCTGACCATGGCTAGGTACCATTTTCTTTTAATGAGATATGCAAATTCTGTCAATCCCATTTATAAGCCAACACTAGTGTGCAACTTTTACATACCTAAGGATTTTTGAAAGGTACGGTGTAACGGTAGTAAATGTATGATTTCTCAACCTACTTTATAATACATATATTGGAGAAATGTTGAACTTTATACAAAATAAAATTGGGCAAAAAGCCACAAAGCACCACAAACCAAAAGATCATGTGAAATTTTTTGCAACTTGAGAGCATGTGCACTTTTACTCTATTATGGGTGGCTCCTGTCAGATTCTCCAGACTAGATACTGATATAGGGTTACTAAGGTTACAGATAAGATAAAAGTTTGACTTTTTGAAGCTTGCTTAATATTAAATATATTACCAACAAGATAGAAACTAGAAAACTTCCGCCATCACTGTTTACCGTGACGTCACGACACAAATGTTCAAGACACTCCTTCCCTCGGAAGTGAATCTAAGGTGTACATTAGTCAACCGCACGCCGTTAAACAAAATTTTTACCTGAAATTATTTATTTATTCGAATACAGTCTTTACTAACAGGTGTGTAACAAAATAAGTTGTGATTTCAGATTTTTACCCAGTCGTCGATGGTACTTGATCTATAAAATACACAATCAATCATTTAAATATCGAGTAAAAAGGTTGTTAATCGTTATAAGCTGTCTGCATTTTTTATTTAGATACATTATTGGTAGGTGTATTTACGAAACACATATAAAATTATACTGAAGCTATATTCGATCGGTGGCCTTGTGCACAGCATACACTGGTAAAAGTTCAATTAGAGGCAACTTTGGTGGTGAACAGTCAGTGAACACTGTTGGCTATTCGCTCCCGTGGTTTAAAGCTCATAATATTAGAAATAAAATGGCCTAGTGGGTCGGTTACTCAAAATTAGGCAGAGTGGCCCAGTGGTTACATTTCAGCGTACCAGGATTGAAGCAGGGAGGTGCGAGTTCGGTCCCAGCTTTGTGCGCCAGTTGCTGAAGCAAAATTGGAACAGTGAGTTGCGTGTTCGAGACAGCAACAATCTGGTAATGGAATGCGATATTAAGAATTGACAACAGGCCTACAGTGGCATAATTAATTTTATTCCATACAAATTTAGAATCCCGTTACCTCGAATTCCATCATCACAGCTATCTCAATCAATCGTCAGTTATGGAAAAATCGGGTTCCAAAGCCCGGATCCCTTGTGAATCAAGTCACGAAAAATTCAAGAATTGGCATCAGGCCATGGGCCTATTTCTTCAGTGCCGACAATTCTATTCTACTCTATTCTAATACAAGAATCCCGAGTCCGTCATTCTGAATTTTATCATCCCACATTCAGAGTCCCGTAATCTTGATGCTCGTTATCCCGAATCCTTTTAATAGTTATAAAACTCAAATTTACACATGTGAATTAGGAAATTAAATATAAATATTAATATATTCATCCACTTAACTCCTTCCACATTTCAATGCCACATGATTACAATGTGGAATCATGCCACATGTGTGGATCAAATGCCACATGTGGAACAGCCTCCCTGATAGCATCGTTGACGCTCCGAGTATGAACATCTTCAAAAACAGACTAGACGAAGCTATGCATGGAGCATATGTTCAGTCTTAAAATGCCTAGCAAATTCCGGACCAGGCAATACGTCCAGCAGTAATCTCAATCAATCGTCAGCTATGGAAAGATCGTGTTCCAAAGGCCGGATCCCTTGTGAATCAAGTCACGAAAAGTTCAAGAATCGGCAACAGGCCATGGGCCTATTTCTTCGACGCCGACACTTCTATTCTATTCTAATTCTAAAAATATTTCTAGTCCAAATATTATCCCGGTACCTGTCTCTTATACACATCTNATGAATGCGCATATAGCTCACAAATTCGATTATGGCCTTCACTAAAATTGCTCCCGTGTATTACTAGCGCTGCGCTTTCAAAACTCAACTAACACGCAAATTTTTGAAAAGGATATAAATATACTAGCAAGTTGACCTGGCATAGCCTGGGATATATAATCCCTGCAATCTGAAAATCCATTCTTGTTGCATCTTTTCATCCTGTATTCTGTCATTCCGAATACCATCTTACCGAATTTTATGTCCACTTAAGAATTTCAAAACTGACGAACGTTGGAAAACAAAACTGACGAATGTGTGAAATGGCCCGTTTCAAACAACATTTTTGTATGGAATTCAGCTCCCTGTTAGGAAATTCCACGAATATTTTAATTTTGTATTAAATAAAATCCTACGTGCCAAATTAAACATCCTATTTTAATTTCATAATTGGCACTCTCCCTCTCTCCATCTTCAAATACTTTATGATTTAATGACAAAGAATTAATTTACTGGTCCTGCCAATGTAATCTCGCGACACGATAAGTATCTATGATATGCGCCCGAAATACCCCTATATATAGAGACGTATTTGTGACGCCAGGCTTCAATTGAGTGTAAGAAAATATTTATCAATAAATAATTTAACTGTTATCTTATTGCGTTGATGACCGAGGGCGATGTCATTCATGAATATATATTTACACTGTTTGAGTATTTTGGATATTAATATTCAACTTACATTTGAAGTGTATTTTACATAATTTTGATTTGAAGTATATTTTATACTTATTTTGTTTTATACTTATATTTTGTAAGCTGAATATTTAAATTCGACTAAAATTAATATGAGTCATGGTACGGAAGTGTATCAGTTTGTCACAGAGGCCGTCAATTGATCCCAGCAAGTAAGTAATCTTGACTTTCATTTCTTCTTGCATAATGTAAACCTAATTTATTGTAAAAACTAAATATGAAAAATATATATATTTTATTACACATTTTGTTTAAAAGATTTTTTCAGCCACCCATGATAAGCTATTTATTTAGTTTATAGTAAAAAACTAAATTTGGGAAAAATAAATATTTTATTACACATTTTGTTTAAAAGATTTTTTCAGCCACCCATGATAAGCTATTTATTTAGTTTATAGTAAAAAACTAAATTTGGGAAAAATAAATATTTTATTACACATTTTGCTTAAAAAATTTAGCCATTCATCCATGACAAGGGATATATTTAGGGTTGGGCTGTAGCCTGTACGCACCCGCAGAGACGCAACTGGTATTTATAGCTCAATCAGTGGGCGATGATCATGACGTACTATAAATAACACTATATCTTCTAGATGTAACTATTTATGATGAAATAATAATTAATGTTTTCATAGTTCACGTTTGACACAATACAGTTAGGCGTGTTGCGAAAATAAGTCAAGAATAATTATATCTATTTATCCTAAAAAAATAAGGATTTTTCGTGGGAAAAGTTCATAATTTTTCTATCTAGTAACGTAACAAACTCAATAGAGTTATACTAGCATCTAAAACGTATAGTTTAGCACACTTATAAAAAACAAATCGAAGAAAAAATCATCCAACCATCAACGGAACGAATTGTGAATAAATTGCTTCATTATTTACAAGGTCAAGTTTAGTTACGATCTAAAAAAGTTATTCGATAAATGGTGCTGCATGAGTGCTGGAAAATTTGTCATATATTTTCGTTTCATAGGTGTATGAGCAGCGCTTGTTGATATTCTCACCAAAGATTGCCATGATTAAGCCTCACCAAAGATTGCCATGATTGTCTCTCACCAAAGATTGCCATGATTAAGCCTCACCAAAGATTGCCATGATTGTGTCTCACCAAAGATTGTCATGATTGTCTCTCACCAAAGATTGCCATGTTTTTGTCTCACCAAATATGCAAAAAATAAAACAGCAAAAAGAAAACATGTCAAGACAACGTAATGATTATGCAAAATGATCTTACTAAAACTTTGCGCAAGCACGATTTTAGCACATGTCACTGAAAGTTCTATCAAACGCTTATGGCTACATCGATCTGCCTGAATTTTGGTGGAGAGATGGAGAAAAACATAGGAAACAAATCCTGACCTTCCTAATTTTTTTAACTCTATTACATTCCGAGTTACAGCCATTCAAAGTTGAATATCGTTTTTTTGGGACACCCTGTATATTAAAAAATTAATTATTTAAATTAAATTAAAATTATTAAAATAATTCAGGAGTATTACGTTATTTTTTCAGCACTCTCCATGTGATAGCAGGTCAAGTAAATAGTTTCTGGAACGTATTCATAATTCAGGCGTTGAAATTTCACAATTTCGAAGTTTGAAATAACTAAGGTGGTATTGTGGATAAATACAGAACGCCCGATGTGCGATCGGAATGACAATTTTCGCGATTTTTTTGTAAGGTTCTCAGAAGTACAAATCAATAACACAATTCAAGTAGGTACTCCGCCCGATTCATTACGCTTTCACTCTACTTCGTCCTAATTGCGATGCACTTGATGTTCTCAGGTGGTTCCTCCTGACTCAGTTTGACCAGGTAAAAGGGCGTATCACTGCTCCGTGCAGTAAGTGTGTAACTATTTGGACAATATGACATGTAACCCATTGATTTTTCAGAGTCTACAAACTTTTGGTGGACGTCACCAATAACAAACTTTGAGCGCGCGATTGTCATGTAACACTTTGCCCCCACTTGACGCTTCCTCATACTCAACCGTCTCAGTATGAGATCAGCTGCCATCTGGTGTGTGGTAGATAGCTCTCGCTGTTGTGTGTTCTGTGAAACAACCGCCTCATCCAGGAAGCTTAAGTTGTCGTATTATTTCCTGAGCTGTATAGGTCAGTTTTGATATCAATGATTCAGACGAGGTTAGTCTTAAAAAGCGAGGTTATTCAAATGTACTTCTGAAAGTAGTTAGCGAGTGAATGTGCAGTTATCAGCTGATGAGCTTCGCAGAGGCATAGTCAATCTAGTCTACTCAATCAAGACGTGATTTCAACCATTTCCATCACCGACGATTTCATTTGCGTGAGTCTGCATTGGAAAATGTAAGTGAAAACGTTAACTTAATATGCATTTGTGCTTAGATGGGTAATAAATGCTAACTCTTTGATTTTAAGCACTGTTAGTCTGTTAGACCATCGCTCGTTGTTGCACTACCAGCGACTGTTCGTCGGCTGATGACTAGCGATGAGGGCTCACCAACACCTAACCTGTCATGACTGTCAATCATTGGCACAAAATGTATCGAGATGTGTTAAGGATACTTTCAATCGTAATTTTTAATGTGGTCGTGCTCAAGATGTTGTATATTACCTGCATCTTTAAGCTATATTTTAGTTGAATGATGTACATTACCTACTAGCTGGTAAAACCAGAATTGCGTTGGTTTTGTCGTGGATTTATCCGAAATTTGTTCTGAGATTATCTCGATATTTTTACAGAATTTACCTGATGTACAAACTTTCATAGCGATTTATATTAGTGTCTTACAGTCACAAGTACTCTTATTGCCCATCCATTCAACCTGCAATTTATCATTCCAAATTCTGTCATTCAAATTTCCATTAATAATCATAAGACACATTATGCTAATGAAAGATATGGGGCCGTTCAAAGCGCTTTTTAACACAAACTTCAATTTGATCCCGTTGTGGAGTGGTAACAAATCTATTTAACCAATAATTACGAACTCAAATTTAAATATAGAAATAAAATTTTAATTTCATTCCTCTCCTTCCACGTTGGCAATTTCATCCTATTCTGCCATTATGAAAACCATTCCAGGTCAAGATAACATATACCGACACGATAAGTTTCGCTGATAGTATGCGCTAGAAAAGTACCGATATATTTACAACTACAGGCTTGAAAAACACAAACTTATGCAAAAATCTAATGAAATAGCGAGAAATTTTACATATCCACTTCCTTGTTGAGGCGCACGTTGCTCAGGAACAAAGCCGTCAAAGCGGAACTGAATGTGAGTATTTCGCTGAGCTGCGTTGCAGCGCCTGTAGCACATGTATAATTTTCTTTTCATGCAGGTTTCATTAAAGACCAGAGAATTGGTTTTATTGGCAATTTTCTTAATAGTTTTTTCAAGATATCGAACAATATTTTTCGTTTGCACAGCAGCACAGGTATATCGAAAAATATTTTTCACGCGACATTGTATGCGCCTGCGACTTGCGTGAGCAGCAAATGCTTGATATAACAAAGATTTTATTTTCTAAACTATTAAATGTCAAAGAAAAAGCTCTGTACTTATTTCTACATTCCGCTGACTGATGCTGGTTGAACACTATAATGTTTTGTGTTTCTCACACGCGCAGTTTGAACGGAATTCGTGTGTGGCATCTAAAAAGAAAGTATAATGAAAAAATATAACTCAGTACTACCTACTCACTGCAGTGAGTGACAGAGAGCGCATTTTCTCGTCGACGAAAACGTGAAGTCACGGACGGACAGACAGATGGACAGACAGACACGGACAGACGGACATGACGAGCACAATAGTGAATTTTTCTCATAAATGAGAAAATGCGCTAAAAATAAAGAAAAGACGGGTGGTAGGAACTGCGTACATCTGGGAAGCACAGAACCTGTTCAGGCTCATGACGCACCGTAGTATCTGCACATTCTTTGTGCGACCCTCACCCAGACAGTGCGCAGTACGTTAGTAACAGAGCTGCACGTATAGTCACTTGATGAGTAATGTCAACTAAGCTGTATATGTGCAGTCAGTGAGTAACATTAGCATAGTCTGCGCAGTCGTAGATTAACCGCAACAGAGTCTCCACAGTCGTAGAGTAACATCAACGGAGTCTGCACAGTCGTAGAGTAACATCAACAGAGTCTGCACAGTCGTTGAGTAACATCAACAGAGTCTGCACAGTCGTAGAGTAACATCAACAGAGTCTGCACAGTCGTTGAGTAACATCAACAGAGTCTGCACAGTCGTTGAGTAACTTCAACGGAGTCTGCACAGTCGTTGAGTAACATCAAGAGTCTGCACAGTCGTAGAGTAACATCAACAGAGTCTGCACAGTCGTTGAATAACATCAAGAGTCTGCACAGTCGTAGAGTAACATCAACAGAGTCTGCACAGTCGTTGAGTAACTTCAACGGAGTCTGCACAGTCGTAGAGTAACATAACGGAGTCTGCACAGTGTAGTGTAGTACAACGAGAGTAAAATTTGTTGCTGGAGAGCGTATAGGTTGGCAGTATGCGTCACGCAAGAGCAAGGATACATTGAAACAAGGACAGATTGTGATTAAGACGAAATGAGATCATGACGTATTAAGAATAATTTAAGATCAAAATAGATTAAGATCGATGTAGACTAAGAAAATGGCAGATAAAAATTAAGGCATATCAAGGTCGAGGTACATAAAAATCGATGTATACTTCGATGAAGGTGGAAACTGATTAATCAAAAGTAATGAACTGCTACCAACGTTAATTTCAAATACCGAGAGCATCATTGACAGGTGTTCGGCTCTATATCGTTGCTCGGCTATGCCTAGAATAGCCAAGCCCCAGCTGACTGTTCTGCATAATTTCCATCGGTATAGCTGTCACCGCCTACAGTCGTACTGCGGAAACATTTTTGAATAAATGTTAGAATAAAAATGATTCATATTAATAACAATAAAGGTTAGCCCGGTTTGTTTGAGGTTGGTAATTCCTGAACTGCTTTAAATTAATATTAAATAATAACCGGTTGAACCGGCGTTGCTGCAAATAATGCAGGTTTAATATGCACATTTTGTGAGAAAATTCGCATGCGATAGCTACAGTGCTTAAGTCAGATGTCTTTATAAAATGACACTTGTGGAGGATAGAATAGTCTTTATAAAATGACACTTGTGGAGGATAGAATAGTCTTTATAATATGACACTTGTGGAGGATAGAATAGTCTTTATAATATGACACTTGTGGAGGATAGTCTCAGAGGATAGAAAGAGACTCGATGCAAAACCGTGATAAGAATTGCCAATTAATCGTTAAGTGACGGTAATTGACTTCATTTATTCGCAAATCTGATCAGATGAGAATCTATACACGCTCTTTCAGTGAGCCTCACTGAGCACCTGTGTGGAATAGATCGTCTCTTGCTCACCAGCATTTTCAGTTCTTTACAGTTCTTTTGGAAAAGTTTTCCAGTATTATACATTATTGATTTACAAATAAATTCTATGTCTTCGTTGAAGACTAGATAAAGCTATGGAAAAATATATGTTCAGCCTGGAAATGCCTAGCACCATATCGAAGCCGGTGGAAGTCTTGTAGCTATTTCAAACTATCGTCAGTCATGAAAAGATCCGGTCAAATGACACGATTTTAGATCTTCTGTGAACAAGGCACGAAAAGTAAAAGAATTGGCGACAGGCCACATCAGGCCTATTCTTCAGCGCCGACATCGCTATGTTATGTTATGTAAAAAATAGGCAAATACTTTAGAGAGAATACATATAGCATAGAAAATACCTTTACGATAAAATGACATAGGTTAGAACTCCGCTAGCCCCAATCTATTACTTACCTGGATATTGCCTGGATCTAGAGTTTATTTTTTAGTTTTTTAATCAAGATGCAATGCAAACAGTCTAGTGTGAACGGAGTCCAGAGCTGGCAGCAGTATTCAAGGATAGGTATTACAAGGGCTCTGAAGAGTGTGATCATCGGTTCCGCTTCTCTCGTTCTGAACGTCCGCCAGATCCACTCCATCTGTCGTCTACCTTTTGCGGTTATTGTCGGTATGTGATCACCAAAATTGACCTGATTGTTGTAGCGAGAGTTCAAAATCTCTACGGAATCGCCGACGCTGAACGAGAAAGTGATTGGTTTACTTTTTCCCTATTATCGTCTATTTAATTGATTTCTTGGTGCTGCTCTATTGGAATATTCGGTGTTCAAGTGAATATTAAACCAGGCTCATCATCGGAGTTCATATCACACGCTGGGAACTCGTAAAGGCAATTGCGTTTGCAGCGCTTCTTATGCCTCGACTGTTTATGTGTGTTGTACAGGGCATTAGGGGTAGGGTGCATGTAATGTGTAGTCCAAGAGAGTAATATTTGTTGCTGGAGAGCGTCTAGGTTTGCAGTACGCGTCACGCAAGAGCGAGGATATATTGAAAATAGGACAGATTACGATTAAGAACAAGCGAGATCATGCCGTATTTATATCAAGATAGATTGAGACTGATGTAAATTAAGAACATGGCAAATAAAGGTTAAGGTATATCAAGGTCGAGGTACATAAAATCGAAATATATTTCGATCAAGGCGGAGACTGATTAACCAAAAATAATGAATTGCTACCAACGTTCATTTCAATAAGCGAGAGCATCATTGACAGGTGTTCGGCTCGATATCGTTGCTCGGATATGCCTAGAATAGCCAAGTCCCCTAACTGACTGTTCTGCATAATATTCATCGGGTATAGCTGTCGCCGCCTACACTCAGCGAGAAAAATTGTTGAATAATTATTAAAATAAAAACGATTCCTATTAATAACAATAAAAGCCAGCACGGGTTGCAAGAGGTTGGTAATTCCTGAACTGCTCTAAACTAATATTCAATATGATGTGCACGTCAATGAAAAAAGTAACTCAGGCGGTTCAACCAGCGTTTCTGCAAATAATGCAGGTTTAATATATACATTTTGTGAAAAAATTCGCATGCGATCGCAACAGTGCCTAACTAAGAAGTCTTCATTAAAATGACACTTGTGGAGCCAGATCTCAGAGAATAGAAAGAGACTCGATGCAAAACCGTGATAAAAATTGTCAATTAATCTTTTAGTGACGGTAAATGACTTCATTTATTCCCAAATCTGATCGCAGATGAGAATCTAAACGTGCTCTTTCAGTGAACCTTACAGAGCACCTGCGTGGAATAGATCGTCTCTTGCTCACCAGCATTTGCAGCTATTACGGTCTCGTGCTGTACTTCTGGAAAAGTTGATCCATCATTATTCAGTTATTGATTTGCAAATAAATTCGATGTCTGCGTTAAAAAAAAATAAGCAAATACTTTGGAGAGAGAACAATACATAGCGTAGAATGCCTTTACCATAAAATGACATAGGCTAGAACTCCGCTAGCCCCAATCTATTACTTACCTGGATATTGCCTGGATCTAGAGTTTATTTTTTAGTTTTTTAATCAAGATGCAATGCAAACAGAAAATGTTGGAGCTATAAGAATAAAAATGATTCAATACTAAATTTTTAGTAATTTTCTTTTATATAATCAAACGAAGCACGACGCGACTAGCTCATGGCGAGGATTCTAACTGCATTGGATGATTTAAGTAAATACTCTGTTATAGGACATTTATTTTCAGTCATTTTGGTTATTGTGACTTCTATTAACTGCAAATAATACATTTCTTGCAATTTTTTTTTTAAACTCGATGAAGAAGGGTCGAAACATAGTTCAGCTCATATTTTTTGCTTAACAATCGTTTCTCCAAAGTTTGCTGATTTAAGTAAATAACCTAGGTTATTTAGCACTCAATTGTGTGCCATATTTCGCATTCGAACCTGTCA
The DNA here is from genome assembly GCF_000764305.2 of Hyalella azteca. Taxonomy (NCBI): domain Eukaryota; kingdom Metazoa; phylum Arthropoda; class Malacostraca; order Amphipoda; family Hyalellidae; genus Hyalella; species Hyalella azteca. The sequence goes on along the minus strand of NW_025941926.1, from coordinate 39,845 downwards.
CAATATGTGTTTGACAAGCACTTTCAAATTAAGTAAAAAACCGGCAAGGAATGTTGTAGGACGCGAGCGCCAAATTCAATTGTCTGCTCTTTAAAAAATGCGGTGTTTTTAAAAACTATCAGTACGCAACTGAAAGCTCAATTAATGCACCGACATTACTTATGTTTTATTCAAAGTGTTCGTATTAATGATGGCGTGTTACGATCTCTGCATAATTCGCGATCTCTGCATAACTCTTCTCCACTGAATAAGTTACGGTGAGCGTGATAACGTTCTAGCATGCGCGCCTCAGTAACGGGATCGCTGTCTACGAACGAGCGACAGGATAAGGCAGAAGACAGACGGGCGTCAGCGACTTTCACTGCAAGGATCACTGCTCACTGCAGGTTGTTGTACACCAGAGTGCACTTCACTGCTTACACTGAAATGCATGAAAAAGGTGCACTGCATACAGTGTTTAGAAAAAGTGAGCAGGTGCACAGCACAAGTGCAGTTGTGGTTAATTAATATTACACTGTAAAGACAGTTTATTACAGCCAGTAAGCGAATGACTGTCAGTTGTCTACACGAATAAATTATTTTGTAATTAATATAAAGGCTGAAAAGTTTTCGACAACCCGAATTTGCAACCAACTTGTTTCAGATTTTTTAGCTGTTCCTTTAGACTGCCAATTATATGCTAACGCAATTCTCTATCAGCTGTTAACCGGCTACATATTCACCATTGATAATTTTTAAAAAAATTTCACAGCAGCCTAATAATATTTTAGCAGTGCGGGAGGAGGAAGCTTCAGCGCCCCATAAAATTTCAAGGCCAAGACCGATCCATGCGTGCGGTGATATAGCCAGCCACTCACTGCCCCCATGTCTGCACGTATCACACACGTAGCATTGATTTCTGTAATTCTGCTGTCTATTAAGTTCACTCGTGGGCGTGAGATGTTGATAGGTTATTCCGTGATGTTTGCACTTTGAAACAATCTACTTACCGGTACCACAGATTATATATACAACTTCGCTTATAAGTTCTTGAAAATATGAATTTATTAATTACAGATTTTCGGTTCGGATGACGAAACGAGTCCAGTTCGTTTGGACAGTCTATTCCCGAGAGGCAAGAAATAAATGAGCTTACTTTAAAAAATTATTTTCCTTTACTTATAAGAAAGAAACTGCCGTTACATGGAAAGAGTGAACTACCGTTACGTGAAAGCAATATACTTACGTTGCGTGAAGGAAATAAATTTGCGTTATTTGGATGCAATGAATTTCAGTTTCTTGAGTTGGAAGTAATAAACTAAATTCCGTTACTTTCAAGCAGTGAACTTCCGTTACTTGCAAGCAATGAACTCCCGTTACTTGCTAGCAATGAACTTCCGTTACTTGCAAGCAATGAACTTCCGTTACTTGCAAGCAATGAACTTCCGTTACTTTCAAGCAATGAACTTCCGTTACTTTTTGCAAGCAATGAACTTCCGTTACTTGCAAGCAATGAACTTCCGTTACTTGCAAGCAATGAACTTCCGTTACTTGCAAGCAATGAACTTCCGTTATTTACAAGCCATGAACTTCAGTTTTCTTGACTCACCAATAATTTTTTCTACCTCAAAGTTCGCCCGTTTAGGACCGTACGCTTGCACCTCTGCGGGCGCTCGTCGAACATCACGACCCGATGCGATGCACTTCCTCGTCATTGATGCTACGGCTGACACCAATTTTTGTACGCCCAACGCCAAGTTTTTGTGCTCGACCTCCCCTCACAGTAACCCTGTAGATAAATTGCAGCAAATTCAAGGGACGGCCGTACGCTGGCCGGCCATAATCCGCCCCTGATTCTGACGAAGAGTGTGTCGCAAGATCAGGAAGCGTGCCGTGCTTCCGTCGACGTTGCGGTGCACGAGGAGGAAGAAGTTCTTAGCATGCAGCGGCCCTGTGTTGGCCTTATTAGTGCCATAGCTGTGAGCCTTGCAAGGTACACTTTGCTTGCAACTTGTGTCTTGATCGTACGTTCTACGCAGTTTGTCAGTTATGTCATGGTCGTTTCACCGTCGTAAACTCTTTCCCTTTTCGTAACTTCCATGTTGATTATAAGTTTCATGCAAAATGTAAGAATTATCTCCATATTCATTGGTCTTAATTTCCAAATGGTTGAGGTTTAGCCGTGACCGCGAGCTATATATACTTTGGTTGTAAGATCAGCCCTCTTCGGAAGGCTTTTCCTTAATCGCAAGTTTTTCGTAGTCTGTTCGTTATATTTTAATCGTAAGTTAAATTGTAATTTCCATGTTTCCTCTTGCTCGGCGTTCATCTATATCAGTGTTTCCCAAACTTTTTCAGGCTGCCGCCCCCTTTGGCTCCCTAGTGAATTTCTAGCGCCCCTCACAGACACATTTAAAAAAATGCGCCTCTTTCTTGAAATTTAGTACCACTCTGCAATTTTAAAAGATATAGCTTAAACACAAATGTGCATTTCACGAATAGAACCCCATTTAGTGAACCAATATGCTTTTCAGCTGTTTTAACAGTTTCAGCACTACAATCCTAGACGTCTCGGGCAAATTTACGGCCGGACTCGTGGCCGGTCTCACGACCAATCTCCAAATTCAATTATCAAGTAATATCTCTCAAACTAATGAACGCAGCTCAATGAAAATTGGAACACGTATGAGAAAATGCGCTAAAAACTCGTAAACGAAGGCACATTCGAAAAAAATTTTCCGAGCTAAACATTACCGTCCGGTAGTTAGGACTGTAAATTCAAAATTTCGTTCGAATCCGTTCGGTAGTTTGGAAGAAATTCCTGGATCCCTGTGAATTTCGGCCCGTATTGCTATATAACTATGGCAAAAACAAATGAAGGCAAAATTCAAAAAGTTTTCAGGAGCTAAACATTAACGTTAGGTCCTAATGAATACGTGTACCAAGTTTCATCTAGTTAATCAAGTTCATTAGTTAGAGAGATATTCCTTAATTGATCATTGAATTTGGAAATTGGCTGTGAGATCGGCCGCGAGTCCGGCCGTTAATTTGTCCGAGACGTACACCCAGGAGAGGTTAAAAAGACAAATCTTAGTGAAAAAAACCATCGCTGGGAGTCATGTGCTGCACGTGTTGTGTACAAATAGTCAAACAAACGTTCGAACTTCTGTCTTCGACTTGCCGCCCCCCTATCGCCCCCCAACCGCCCTTTTCTTCCTTATCGCCCCCCAAAATCTTTCCACCGCCCCTAGGGGGGCGATATCGCCCACTTTGGGAACCACTGATCTATATCCTGCGTTTTGTCTTTGTCGCAAGTGTTATCTTTATATATATTCAGCATAGGACGACCATATATTTCTCCGTTTGCAAGTGTCAGGATTACTTTTGTCGCCGCGTTGTGATTGGACGAGGAAATGCAACGTTGTATACGTAAATATTTGGCTGCCACAAAAATATGCACGTAACATCTTGTATTTCGTGCAAGAAGGTATATGTTACTCAAGTACAGGGTTTTTGGCACCATACTAACATCAGCGCCACTCCACTCACCAGCCCATGTCACTCCACTCACTTCTCAGCATCAACCCCCATATCTCCGTTAAGCCATCACTTGAATTCCCCATACTCTCCTAACCTACCCATGCCACTCCCTCCAGCGTGCCACTCACGTCACTCCAATCATTACTTAATAGTTCCAGCGTTTATTAGGCCGTAGGCCTGTCGCTGATTCTTAACCATGCAGAATATTCACAGCTTGTTGCGATCTCGAATGCGCAACTCACTGCTCCAATTTTGCTTTGCTTAACCGCCCGGCCTCCTCGCCGATTCCGACCATAAACTGGCGCACTGAGCTGGGATCGAACCCGCGCCTCTCTGCGCCAATCATGGTACTCTGAACTTTTACCACTGCATGGGCCACCCACATGGTTGAGGTAATTACCCTAAAATATAACGTCACACTCTTCACCTGCATTTCACTCACTCACCAAGTAACTCCCCTCACTTCCCTTCGCCTTTCCTCATGTCGCGTCCCTCGCCGCCCCTCAGCGGCGCTTTGACGTCAGGCTGAGCTTCGGTCGGCCTTGGCCTCCTTACAGAGAACCAACCTCGCAGCGTCAGCCTGCATGTGATGGCACCAGCCTTCGTGTCAGCCTGTGCTGGCACCAGCCTTCGTGTCAGCTGTGCTGGCACCAGCCTTCGTGTCAGCTGTGATGGCACCAGCCTTCGTGTCAGCTGTGCTGGCACTAGCCTTCGTGTCAGCTGTGCTGGCACCAGCCTTCGTGTCAGCTGTGCTGGCACCAGCCTTCGTGTCAGCTGTGTTATGTGGGCCGATATGTAGACTTTAAATGCCGTAGCTACTGTATGTTTGACAATCTGGCCCTAATATTGCCTAGCCAAGATTCGTGTTAAACATGAATTACTACAAAGTCGTATAACAAAATATGACTCGAGCATTCTCGGAACACTCTATGATCCCGGAATTTTTGGGAACACTTTTGAGATCCTTATACTTCTAACGAAAGTGTGTTGACCAAAGCTAGTATTCCCATGGAAGTTGTTATTATATACGGTGTTTGCCTAAGTCCAAGGACCACCTTATGTTGTGTCAACTCGAAGCAATCCTACTATTGCACTCGATTGTTGTCAGTCAGTGTGTAAATATTCAATCGGAATAACAGGTTTCATTACCTTCGCTCAAGGTCTCAATATTACAGCGTGGCTTGAGCGACAGGATGACGTAATTCTTCTCAATTTTTCTTCCAATAATGATGAGTTTGTGATGGTGAGAGTACTGCCTGTTTAATTGTGATGGTGAGAGGTATGCTTGCAATTCCTTCTAAGATCGACGCAGAGTCGTCTTCCTTTTCCTTGTCTGCTGGAACAGAATATGGTGTCATAACTACTATCAAAAATAATTATCAGTGTATTTTCATTAGCTAATCACTGACGCTTTTTCAAGCTAGACCCACCAATCACTGACGAGAAATCAGCCGCTACGTGCACTTATAAGCGAGTTTTATAAGTTCATACGTTGAAAAAAAAATAAAAGTTTAAAAGTGATCTGAAACATGTTGAGAGCATGCACGTTTTCAATATCGATATGGTGAATTTGCATGGCGTTCTCCCTGCTTTTAAATTCCTTGTGAACTTGCCGTTTACGCAGACTGATAATATAAGTACGTTGAGAACCGTGTCAGGAAGAGTGGAGCTGTAACTTTGATCAAGTTAGCCAAAACTGTTACATTATGAATCGCTTGATAGTATAGCGAACCATTTGCAACATGTACAACCCGTGACGCATGTCTATCCTCAAATTTAAAGAAAAAATAAATTGTACTTTTATTACTAAACCTCGGACCTGTGGGTGTTAATTCAGCTCGGTGAAGACGACATCCACGTAGCGATTATACAAACGATGAACATACGAAATTCACAAGTAATGCGAGAGTTTCATGTCATAAATAAACGTTTTTTATAGCGTTTAGTAATGAACGTTTCTGTTCCGCGTCGTGAATCCACGGCTGACGCAATATAATTTAAGCGAAGGCACAATGACGAATCGAACAATCGTCAGTGATGTATATGAGTATATTTATAAATAATATTGGTGATTTAAAAACAATTAAAAGAATGTAAAGCTGAATTAATTTTTAAAATAAATTTCGTTGAAAATAACTCTGCGGCCTTCAACAAAACCTTGTACATTGTGTGACGTCATCACATCGGTCTCGGTGCGACCACTAGCTTCGTTCCGATGAGACTTCCATCCTTTCACTCTGACAAGACTAGGTATACAGTATATAGGTTAGCTGCATCACCGTTGCATGATGCGCCGGAAACTGTGATGCATATCGACTGTCGTCATTGTTCTTCGACCTCCGGATTTACACATACGCATTCACAGTAAAAAATTATAATGTATTATTACAAAAAACTGCGTTAGTCACGGTAGGATTTTACATGACAGGTAATTACTAAATTCATCCTATTCATTAACAATTATGTGAGCATAGAGGATTCCAAATATCGCTTTACTAATTTATCGAAAAATGTAATTAGTTTTCTCACAATTGTCGACCCCTCAGGGGGGACTTCTGACGTGTGTCTGTGCACGTCAGAAGTCCTATGGGATTTCGCGTTCCTAGGGGGATTGTTCCTGAGCGCCCCACCGCTGAGCTCGCTGTGTCTGACTGCAGGTCTCAGTTGTGGGGTTAAGTTATTATGTAGGCAGGATTCCTTACATTTCCCTTCGTCCCGTGTAAGCGTTTCCCTTCGTTCATTTCTGTTGCTTTTCACCTGCCCTCCTTCGTCTCTTTGAGATGCTAACGCTGCTTCTTTCGAGCCTGCTTCGAATGGATTCACTGGAACCTTCCTGTACCGGGGAATTTCAATCACTTGGACGCGTAATGTAAATATGTAAGTATGTACATATTTCTCGGAGCATATGTGAAATTGCTGGTATACTGAAATTAAATTATTGGCTTTCCAAAGATGTTGAATGTATTGCTCATTATCTTAATAAGGTATTTTTTCATCATAATTATACTTCTTTGTGGAGTTGAAAAATCTTCCTGTTACAATTTTTTATGCAACTTTCCAGAAACCTAGATATGAATTGTGTACTTTCAGAATTAATTAATCATATAATTAATGTGTATTATATTGAAATGTGCAACTAAAAAATTCATAGTTGTTTACCAAGCTTATGTGTGTTAATTCTACGTCTTGATAAGCCTACGTGTTGTTAACGGGCTAAAACGAGTTAAATATTGAAGGTTAGAATAACAGTTATATTTTGATCGATTTGATTCACGTTATAGTTTTTATATGAAGTTGTAAATACGGACTATCGCNTTATGTGATTTAAATAACCATAAAACAGTTTACGTTTCTCGTGTTTCTGTTATCCTCAACACGGTATTAACTGGATCAATTCTTTGATTTTTAGCTGTTGTCGAAGAGCATAAGCTTCATAAAAACTAGCAAAAAAGTTGACTTAAAGCAAAAAAGTTGCTATAAGTTGATATGTATCCATGTATGAACTATAATAACGCATAGGAGGGTGCGTAAATCTTCTGTTTGAATTAAGCTTTTTTTTTACATGGACAATGTTGCATTTACAGGCCATTAGTATCAAATTAGTTCTATTATCCTGATTATGGTTGTTAAAATGATATAAACGTTTAACTCCAATTAATTGTAAGCCCTTAGATACGATACGGCGAATACACATATTCAAGCATAATAACTGAGCGTAATAGTAGCTACTGATTATATTATCATTATTACAATAATATAATAATATTATATTATATTATTGAAGCTTAAAAAACTATCCCGTCATGCATGAACATGAAGGTATGATTTGACGGTTGGAAAATGGGGGCTTTTGCTCTGCACCTGCGTTGCGGAGTCACTCTAGTGCATCAGCTGCACTATATAAGCTTCAGCTGACAATTCTGCCAGGTGCCCTTCCATCAGCTGCACTTATAAACGCTGTTATTATATCAGCTGCACTCATTTCGGTTAGAATGCTATCAGCTGCATTCCTACCTGCGGCAATCCCATCAGCTGCACTCCCATCAGCTGCACTCCCATCAGCTGCACTCCCATCAGCTGCACTCCCATCAGCTGCACTCCCATCAGCTGCACTCCCATCAGCTGCACTCCCATCAGCTGCACTCCCATCAGCTGCACTCCCATCAGCTGCACTCCCATCAGCTGCACTCCCATCAGCTGCACTCCCATCAGCTGCACTCCCATCAGCTGCACTCCCATCAGCTGCACTCCCATCAGCTGCACTCCCATCAGCTGCACTCCCATCAGCTGCACTCCCATCAGCTGCACTCCCATCAGCTGCACTCCCATCAGCTGCACTCCCATCAGCTGCACTCCCATCAGCTGCACTCCCATCAGCTGCACTCCCATCAGCTGCACTCCCATCAGCTGCACTCCCATCAGCTGCACTCCCATCAGCTGCACTCCCATCAGCTGCACTCCCATCAGCTGCACTCCCATCAGCTGCACTCCCATCAGCTGCACTCCCATCAGCTGCACTCCCATCAGCTGCACTCCCATCAGCTGCACTCCCATCAGCTGCACTCCCATCAGCTGCACTCCCATCAGCTGCACTCCCATCAGCTGCACTCCCATCAGCTGCACTCCCATCAGCTGCACTCCCATCAGCTGCACTCCCATCAGCTGCACTCCCATCAGCTGCACTCCCATCAGCTGCACTCCCATCAGCTGCACTCCCATCAGCTGCACTCCCATCAGCTGCACTCCCACCAGCTGCACTCCCATTAGCTGCACTCCCATTAGCTGCACTCCCGTCAGCTGCACTCCCATCAGCTGCACTCCCATCAGCTGCACTCCTATCAGCTGCACTCCCATGCTGCAAGGCTCTGCCTAATTCCACAGCTCTTCTCAAGATTCCGTTTTTATATAATAAGATATTTAAGTTTCCGATGAAAAAGTTTTACCAATTATAAATATAATATAATTGATTCTAATTAAATATTAAGTAGCCATGGCAGATGCACGATGCGTACACGCAGGCGTGCCAGCGCAACGATAAACTGCAATTTTGATCTCACCGATCACCAGTGCCGAGATAATTAGAAGCTTGGTTTTAATAGACTAGAAATCGTTCGTTATGAACAATCTGCAACATTAAAAGTCAGTCTGCAACGTTAAAAGTCACAGTCTGCAACGTTACAAGTCAGTCTGCGACGTTAAAAGTCACAGTCTGCAACGTTACAAGTCACAGTCTGCAACGTTAAAAGTCACAGTCTGCAACGTTACAAGTCACAGTCTGCAACGTTAAAAGTCACAGTCTGCAACGTTACAAGTCACAGTCTGCAACGTTAAAAGTCACAGTCTGCAACGTTAAAAGTCACAGTCTGCAACGTTAAAAGTCACAGTCTGCAACGTTAAAAGTCACAGTCTGCAACGTTAAAAGTCACAGTCTGCAACGTTAAAAGTCACAGTCTGCAACGTTAAAAGTCACAGTCTGCAACGTTAAAAGTCACAGTCTGCAACGTTAAAAGTCACAGTCTGCAACGTTAAAAGTCACAGTCTGCAACGTTAAAAGTCACAGTCTGCAACGTTAAAAGTCACAGTCTGCAACGTTAAAAGTCACAGTCTGCAACGTTAAAAGTCACAGTCTGCAACGTTAAAAGTCACAGTCTGCAACGTTAAAAGTCACAGTCTGCAACGTTAAAAGTCACAGTCTGCAACGTTAAAAGTCACAGTCTGCAACGTTAAAAGTCACAGTCTGCAACGTTAAAAGTCACAGTCTGCAACGTTAAAAGTCACAGTCTGCAACGTTAAAAGTCACAGTCTGCAACGTTAAAAGTCACAGTCTGCAACGTTAAAAGTCACAGTCTGCAACGTTAAAAGTCACAGTCTGCAACGTTAAAAGTCACAGTCTGCAACGTTAAAAGTCACAGTCTGCAACGTTAAAAGTCACAGTCTGCCACGTTAAAAGTCACAGTCTGCCACGTTGAGAGTCACAGTCTGCAACGTTAAAAGTCACAGTCTGCAACGTTAAAAGTCACAGTCTGCAACGTTAAAAGTCATAGTCTGCAACGTTAAAAATCGGCACAGAACATAATTCCTTTAGCCACTGAGTAAATTTCAGAATTAGAGAAAAGCTTGACAACTTATTTATACTCACTATATTCACTCCCTTATATTCACTATATTCACTCCCTTATATTCACTATATATATTCACTCCCTGTTTCATTCGTCATGACCTTGAGCTGATCTGCGTTTTGGTAATTCAGAGATTATTTCAAAGTCGTTAGAACAGAATAAATTGTCTGATAATTATCAAATTAATTTAATTTTTGCAGTTCTCTTTTCCACAGTAGATTGATTATATATCAGTTTGTTACTGATTTTTGCTTCAAGATCTTATCTAAAAAGAATGGATAAATTTAATTTAATTCATGGATTTTTTTATTTATGGAATAAGAGAAGAAATATACCGTATAGCAGGGGAAGGAAGAAGGGAGATGTATGGAAGAGTATGTATGGAAGAGTATGTATGGAAGAGTATGTATGGAAGAGCATGTATGGAAGAGTGTGTATGGAAGAGTATGTATGGAAGAGTATGTATGGAAGAGTATGTATGGAAGAGTATGTATGGAAGAG
>NW_025941926.1:19220-29608 GCF_000764305.2 Hyalella azteca | reverse complement strand
ACATCTCCTCTACCCCTACTGCAATTTTCCCTCCTCTTCCTTCCTATCCCCCCCCCCATCAGTATACTGGACCGTTTTGTCCCCTGGGTTCTATAAGTGAGCCGATAAACCATGAATTACTTATTGTCATTATTTATACCTATATTATTATTAATATGATTAAGTTCCCTTCTATACACTCAAAAAGACTGACAGACTTTGTCCAAATAGCGATGCACTTCTTGCCATTATGTGGGTCATCCTGACCCAGTATTACCCGGCAAAATAGCGTATCCATGCTACACGCAGAGTATGCTAAAATTTAGACCATTTGACCCATTCATTATTCTGAGTTTATTCTAACAACTTATGGTGATCGTATAGACTATAGACTGACTCCTTTAACTGCGATACGGTCGATAGTTCTATACGAATATTTATAAGATTAGAATATTATTTCCGTATTAATTTCATATATTTCTTATTCATTTATTAAACAGTAATACCTCACGTGAATCTATATTTGCATGTACTATTAGCCACGTACACCTGAACACTTAAAAAAAATATTCACTGTCATGTCGTACCTATCACTAATCTATCTGTAAAATGCCCATATTTTATTATATATTATGATTGTTATTATTATAATATATAATAATATTAACATATTATTAACAACCTATCTGTAAAATACGAATATAAAATGAAGCCTAAACGCTTCTTGGCTCGCAGCCTTTCGATATAGTGAGTCTTTTAGCGGTGATCGTTCATGAGCTTCGTGCTGAATTTATTAAATAAATTTCAATATTGTTTTTCCTATTGTAAATGAAGACTAACCCACAGAATCGGGATTGTCTTTACTTACAAAGTACGAAGACTCAAAACTTAGTAGAAATTTTCAAATCTTACGCGCACCTTCTAATTTGCGACTTGTTTGGGTGAGTTATGTTGTATAACCATTGCTACAATACTTACTGATATAATTTTTATAATGGGCATCATCAGTATAATTGTATTTTATATCACAGCGTACTGCTGTGTGCGGCGCTGTGTAGTTTGTGTGTGCTGTGTAGTTATTAACAAACACACACTTTCTACTTCACACACAGAGCAAAGCGCGTGTGTGCCTAGCGAAAGTACTGGTGTGCTTCAGAGGACCTCACACAATAGCTGCTCTATTGTGTATAGTCATACAGTAGTGATCACACACTATACAACAATAGCTCGTTAAACATTAAACTGTATACTTTTTAGCGCATTTTCTCAATTATGGAAAAAATGCACTATTGTGCTCGTCATGTCCGTCCGTCCGTCTGTCTGTCTGTCTGTCCGTCCGTCCGTGACCTCAAGTTTTCGTCGACGAGAAAATGCGCTCTCTGTCACTCACTTCAGTGAGTACTAAGTTATATATTTTTTAAATATATACGTACTAGCTGTATCCAAAATTTACAACGTCTAAACTCTGGAACTATTAACTATTAAACTATTAATATTAAATTTTCAACGTCTAAACTTAATTATGTATTCGGAGAAGCAAAGTTTGTTATACGAGAACAAAAATGAAGATGTGCGTTGAAATATTGGTACTTTGGTGGAAGAGTTAGTACGCAGCTGGCCTCGAAGCAGCTGCGTAGTGCGTAACCCTGAGTATAAAGAGTTATGTGGTTTGCAAGTAATAAATTTAAGATATTTAATAAATACTACTCATGAGTTGTTGTTGTTTTGTCTGCTTCTTGAGGAAGTGGAGTCGTCCTCCATACACCTCACGGCTCAAAAGGCTCCCTCGTCTGGCAAGCCAATCTGTAATAAATAAGGCTATTAGGCAAAATAATTGTGTCTTATGTAATTCGTTCCACTCATTCGTAACGTCAGCCTCAAATAAACAAGATCGCGTGCAAGTGTTACAATGCATTCAAGTTTTTCCAGTCATAAATTTACAGAAATCTCAGTTGACGCAAGTCACTCAAAATAGAAAATATAGTCGCCAGCACCCAACACGTGGTAACGGAAAAATCGTAGCCTAGCTTTTTGTTACTCCACGTGGGTAACTTTTGTTCTGGCGCGGTCTAACTTGATATACTAACAGACCAAAACAATCGGTGAATTTATGAAAAAAAAAGTTTAAATTGGCGCTGGATACAAAATTGTTTTAGTGATTGCATCCTGAATAACCTTTCGTAAAATATTTTGCGACGAAAATTGACAAAATGCTATAGACAGTTACTTGTGTGATTAACAACACGCTTAAATGTTGATCCTATTTTTGTGAATTATGAAAAAATGTTGCTGACTCATCATTCAAGGTATTGAGGCGTTTTATCTTGATTTTCTATAACTTTGGCAGGATTGCAATACAAATGACTTCTGCCATTAATTCATTATATTGAGACATGTTCATTTTACAAAATTTGTCTTATGTTGCGAAGCTTAGATCTGCGCATAACAGATGATATCATATAAACATTTAGAAATTATATTTATAAACTGGTGAGAACCGACTAGGCTGCCATCTATCGCATGTGAGTGCGTTTGCAAGATGCTCAACTAGCAATAGCAGTGCTGCCATCTTGGCGGAACAACAGCTGAGCAGGCAGTGGATGCGAGGCTATCTGCGTGTGTGGGTGCTCGACACTGTAGGTCTGTCCGCTAACTCTACAGTTTCTGGTTAACTGTAAATTCGTTCTCTTGGTGCGAATATGAGATAGAAAAACGCAAAGTTTAGCACGCATAATTGTCTTCGAAGTTGCCAAATTTTTTAAGGTAAGTTACAAAGGGTAGATTCAAATTCAATTGGACATGTTACCGTCTTCCACACATGCAGGCTTTTGTTCCAAGATGGCAGTGTGCTAAATAACGTTCTTATACTCCTCAATCGAACTTGTTTCAAATTGTGTTCTTTTTCTCGTCTTTCAGGATGGAGTTGAGAGTTGGAAACAAATACCGTCTTGGACGGAAAATTGGAAGTGGATCTTTTGGTGATATTTACTTGGGTAAGTAGCCTATTTACCTACTTGATTAGCTATAACACAAGCACGTTATTGCTGGTAGCTAAAACGTGCGAGTTGCGACTCTCTTCGTTACTACGCATGGTGCTTTGTTAAGTAGAAATGCACGTTGTGCAAATTACTTTTATGTAGAAAATCAGCAAAACTTTGTTGCAGATTGAAACCTTGAATTTGCTGATTAGCTATGCTCTTTTATTTTTAATTTCATGATTTTTATAACTTTCATCGGGTTTTTCTTTTTCAATATAAAAACTATCATCTATTCATAATTTCATACCATTTGTCATGTTTTTGTGACATGCCAAATGGATTATTTTATTCTTTCTAAATCCAAGGCAGAAGAAACAAGTCCAAAATGCTCATGACCAAGGACAATTCCACTCATTTTTATTGCCCTTATTTAAATTCTTTGGTTGCCAAAAAATTGCTTATTTTTAGTCATGGTTTTTGAGAATCAGCTGCAAAACAATTTCACCCGAAATGGTTGGAAACTCTAAATGATATTAAATTTTGGTTGGAAGAGAGTACAACCGCATCCATATGAATAATAAGATTGCCTTCTTTGATTGAACAATTTGGTGGAGTTGATTTGTATCAGGATTGTAAAATTCTGACATGCTAGGTGCTAGGTGGAGATGACAATGGTAGCCTTTTTGCTTTGAAGTGGTCAAGCCATACTGTAAAACAGGGTGACTTGGACCATTTTGGCATTTAAGGAAAGAAAACCCTATAGTGGTGATAATTATGGCGATTCCTTAGGAAAATTGTGTTCATGCCTATTGAAGTACCATGTGATAACCTACAAATGCAATACAGAAGTATATTTTATATATTTACTACATAACTATTTATATTGCAAAGGCCAGTGTTAAAAATGGTCCAAGTCACCCTGTTTCGTGGTACTGAGCAACTGGGTAGAAGCAGTGATGTATATGTACTTAGAGTTCCTCTATTTTTATTAGTAATCTTTTTCTCATGTTACCTTCTCTTTTATGGACTGCTGTTAAAGATGAGATGGACAATTTTTTTTATGAAAGATTAGGGTTGAGCTCTCACAGATGTTCCACCTTGTGACATGTCTATACCATGTAAGGTGCAGGAGACTCTGGTCATTCTTAGATCTCAGTGACTGTTATAGGTTCCTGGACAATGGTTTTTCTTGTCCAATTAGAGAAGAGGGTTACATTAAATCAAACTAAGTAACAGTAAATATGAAGTGCTAACCATATGACATTAGTTAAGCCTTTTGATATTGAGCATTTTTGAAATTCAATACATGGTAAACTAAGAAGCAGAGTATTTAATATGAGTATAATCGTAATAATTATCTGCAGTAATTATGGACAGTGTATGGTCAGATGATGTACAATTTTGAACATATATATACTATTGCATTTTCCATGGTATTTCATTGCTGAAATGGATGTTTCTTAATATACATAGTGATTCACAGAAACTTCCTATTTTGTATTTCATGCTAAGCAGTCAGATGTAGGAAAAGGGCAGGGAGCATTTCATATGAAAGGCAAGGTCATGAAGTTTTATGTCCCGCCTAATCAGTTGTCACTATGCATTAAACAAGTGAGCAACGTGCGTTTGCAAAACGATTAATGGCTGTTTTGTAGAGTTTGCTTCACCTGAGACAAAATTTTGCCTAGCGCCTTATCTCCTCAAGAGGTGGATGCTTCTTAATATACAGGGTGATTTGCAGAAATTTCCCGTTTTGTATTATGTGCCGTCTAGCCTGATCACCTGATTTGTGTGTTTTTTATGGGGTTATCTTAAATCAATAGTTTACAATGACTCCAAGTATCCTACCTCATTTGAAGAACAATATACTTATGACAAACTATTGCCAACTTACCCATCAATATGCTCCAGCAAGTTGAATGGAACTTCAAAAATTCACCAAGTGTGGGCATTGACAATGGGGCCCATCATTTGTCCAATTCAATCTTCAAAACTATAAGTGATATAAAAATTCAGGAAAAAATTCAATTATTATTCTTCACTAAAAGTTATTTTATAACAATATCTTTACTGTACTAGTCTGCTTGTTTTTGTGCTTCAAAATCAGGAAGTTTCTATGAATTACCCTGCATATATGATCTGTCAGAAATTTTGGATATGGTTTAGTTTGGGAAATAAAAATGTTCCAATGGAAATGGCTTAATATGTAGTAGTTATAGAAAAATCAAGATGTCTGCGCAGGCTGTGTAGCCATGTATACACTTCATTTTTCTTTGATTTGGGAGAAAAGATGAATATTAGTAAGAATATTTAATTTCTTGAAGTAACTCAGATTTATACCTACTGAAAATGCTTAATTTTGGTAAAAGTCTCTCTAACCTTTGTGCACCAATCCATAATCCTTCATAATTGTGTTGAATTTGGGATAGTAATGAGTTTTTGCATGTGAAATTTATCAGTTATTATTTATAAAGAAAATTCTTAACCAAAACTGTGGTTACTAATTCAGTGGTTGCCTGATGGGATCACAAGTTTGCAGTCTGGTACAGATGGAAGTTTATATATATCTTAATGCACTGTGGATTGGCATCCAGTATAGATCTGCTTCATTTTTGATGTGATGAATACTTACTGCTCCTTCATAGTTGAAATCAAAGTGATGATTTTCATTTCGTTTATACTCCTTCCCTTTGATTACTTTCTAAAAAGTAATCAATCATAATCTTGAGAAATTCTGTATTCTTGTATGAAACAAAGACGAGATTGCAGTGTTATTTCACTCGTAATGCAACATGAGAAGCGAGAGTATCACATAGATCAGTATTTTTATCAAGATCATAATATTATTATTGATCATTACTAAGATCTGGGTTTACAATACACCAAATATAACTGGGCTGGATGATGTTACGTGGCCAGGAGATTATTTTTTATTATTATTCTATGTTATCCTATTTTAATTCAAAATTCTGTGCCTTCATTTGGGAACGTCAGCATTGCCAATGTGTTGCACTATTAATGGTATAATTTACCTAGCTTAAAAATGTTCTATAATGGACAATCAATCATTGTTTCATTGGTGATTCCCTGGCACCAATGGGAAAGCCACTTACTGTTTACATTTCTGTTAACTAATTGAAAAATTTCATCTTCTGCAAATTTACTAATGCGAATAATTATTATCTATTTGTAGCCTTTATTTAATGTAGGTATTTTATGGTTTTAAAAAATTTATCCTTTGTTCTGCCTTGCCAAAGGATTGAACTAAGATAAAGGGCTGCTATACTTGCATGTATATTTCTGTCTCTTTGTAACACATAATTCAACTTTTTTGGTAAAGTCTTTTAAGCAATTCTTGCTTTTTCTGGGGGGAAAACTAGCTAACTAATGATGAATAAATAGATGATGATGAATAAAATTGAGTTGAGTAATCAGCAAAAAAAAAAATAAATTACCTATTTTCAATCTCCGTAAGGTTAAGGTGCAATGGGCATTAGGATTGTATGGATGTACATAATTGTTTTTAGGTCATTTTTCTTGTACATACGCTATCCAACTAAATCTCAAAGCAACATGCATACAAAAGGGAAGTGCACTGCAAATGATGTTCCTAAAGTTGCCTTGTCCCAAATCAAATGCTCTGTATCATTATTTCTTTACTTGAATGTTAGTTTTTTCTGAAGCTGTTCTTCCTCAGGACAAACTAAAGTTAGTTTGTCAGCATTTCCTTTTGTTAGCAGCATTTACTAAATACCATCCATGGCTTTATATTCATGTAGTTATATTATTCCAACCAATGACCTTGTGGCGATCAATTTTCCTCGTTTTATTCTTAGCCTAAATGTATACCTTAGCTTAATATTACCTGCTAATGAACTATAATTTATATGCAAACTATTTCATAATTATCTTAGTAGGAAAGGTTTTGTGCACTTAGCTTACTAATTTCTTATACATTTGAATTATAAGAGATGAAAGTATAAACAAAACTTGCTTTAACAATTAGGATTGTATACCAGGAGGTCACGGTATTGTGAGAGTGTTGTTGAATCAGAATGTGTTTGCAGAACAATGAAGTTAGGTCAGTTTTCTGATGACTGGCATGCTGATGTGATGATGTGATCAGTGGTGCAAAGCGAACGTTCGTTGTTGAACATCACATGTGCTGGTCCTAGAACATGAAAGTTTTTCTAGTAGCTGTATGTTCACTTGTTTTATGTTGAATGAATTTAGTTGTTCAGTTGTATTGCCTGGACTCATACAGGGCACAGTAATATGCTATGGTGTTATAAAGAGTAAATTGTTACCGATAATTCGTAGAGTTGCTGCTAACTTAAGCTTTGGGCTAGCGATGCGTTATGGCCGTGAATATGCCCCTGCTTCTGTGTTGCTAATTGCACGACTTCCGTTTCTTTACGACTCTTTGAGGGAGGTAGTTTAATTTTTTCATCGGAAAAGGAATGTTTAACCATGCATTTTGTATATTGTCTGGACGCCAAAGGAAGTCGTAGAACGCAGTTTTGTTGAACCTGCCTGAGGAGAGAAATGGTCTGATTGGTGGAGGGTAGATTGGATTGGTAGAGGGTAGTAATAAAATTTGGCTACCCCGGGTCTTTGAGACTATTGCGTTAGTTGAATTTTACAACATTTTGCTATAAATTATGCTTTGACTTTCGTTTTTTATTATTGTTACGGTTTTGCCTAATCTCTTGAACGTTTCTGTTAATCTGCCAATAAAATATACTGGGCTTCCTTCACTTGAGCCGCGTTCACTTCTCAGAGACCTGGCGTCTCCAATTTAAAAAATATATATATTTTATTCTCGTATTCTTTCCAAATTGGTAGTTAATTCAATATTTTGTAGTCAAACATGTTCTTTATTGATATATTTATGTTTTTGATGGTCCGGAGGAATTATTTCAAACAAATGTTTCTTGTCCACCTTTTTAGCTAATACTTCTTTGGCCTTGATGTTCTTCTATTTCCCATCGTATTCGCTAAAAAAAATTTTTGATGGAGATCATCAAATTGCGTATATCCTTAACCCGAGTGCCATATCTAACAACCCGTTTCGTTCAATAGCCGTCACTTTAATTTAGATAATTAACGCACGCATTTCCTTAACCTAACGACCTGTGGGGCCATACTTTGAAAACTCGCTAAGTGAACGTAAGTACTTACGCTCTATTTTTTTGTCTATGAGTGGTGTATTTTGTTTGAAAGGACATCAATGATTGGCTGATGAACTTAAGATCTTTGAACTTTTTTTTGAAAGTATAGGCCCGGCTAACGAGTGTCATCGACAGCGTACAAATGGCCAAACTGTTCAGTTCCAGACGCAGTGTGCGCCGGTGGGCGGAGCCTGACCGTGTTCGTGAAGTTAAGATCCTTATTTATTGACTTGTTGTCTGTCTTTGTACAAGGGTCGATTTTCTCGAAGATTTCCCCATGTATACCAAATGCAAAAGAAAGAATAAAAGGCCTTTGTCCGAGAAAATATCTCGTTCTCGTTGGTATTCAGTTTCGGTCACGATTTTCAATTTAACGCAGTGAGTGCAGACTGTGCCGTCACTGCTGTGCACGCAGACTGTGCCGTTACTGCCGCGCACGCAGACTGTGCCGTTACTGCCGCCCACGCAGACTGCCGTTACTGTCGCGCACGCAGACTGTGCCATTACTGCCACGCACGCAGACTGTGCCGTTACTGCCGCGCACGCAGACTGTGCCGTTACTGCCGACTTACAGTTCAATATACATGTCTAGAATGTAGACAATCTACTGTACTTTAGAATCATTAGGAAGAGACACGTGATGAGTGTGGGAGGGGATTGGATGGGTGAAGATGGAAGTGGGTAAAAATTAAGTGAAAAAATATAACTCAGTACTCACTGCAGTGAGTGACATCCACGAGCCTTCCTGCTGCACCACGAGCCTTCCTGCTGCACCACGAGCCTTCCTGCTGCACCACGAGCCTTCCTGCTGCACCACGAGCCTTCCTGCTGCACCACGAGCCTTCCTACTGCACCACGAGCCTTCCTGCTGCACCACGAGCCTTCCTGCTGCACCACGAGCCTTCCTGCTGCACCACGAGCCTATAACCACGCGTTATCAACCATAAAACTTACCCCGGGTTGTCGAGCAATAACCGCGATCAATATAAAAGTCCACCATTATCTCCACTATCTCCCATGAGCCTCCTTCCGCGTGCTATCTTTTATGTACCGTCGAACCAACGTGCAGAGTGTGTCACCAATTGTACAACATGGCACGTTAACTTTTCCGAAAAAGAATCATGTTATTGCACGGAAGCAAGTTGTTAGTTCGCTGCTTCTTTGTGAATAGAACTGCTTCTCATTTCGTCCTTTAAGCTGACTGAATCAATAACCGAGCTCATGTCCCTAGATTTATACATCTAAACTGGCGATAAATGAGGCAAGTACAAATTTATCGGTAGAATATTTGAAATGCGATAAAAAATGGCCGGATCATTGTCTTATGCATACTTACAAATATAGTCTACGAGCAAGTTAGACATAAGCTGCCAGCGACTCCAGCTCATATTAATGTAATCTTTTTGTATTGTATGTTATCTTGATTGCAGTTGATAACAACTCGCGCGTCTCCGAACACCTCTTATCATTTCAGGTCAGACATTTATGTTATCATTTCAATAAATCCATAGTCGATTATAAGCGCATTCGTCCCCTGCCAGCCGGAACTTTAAAATTGCGTGACGCTCAATCACCTAAATACTTGAAAATCAATAAACTCTGATTCACGCTCTTTTTAATATCGAAAATTAATGGCAGTGTTAGGATAATAAGGTTTCTATAAGATTTTAATTAGTAAACTGTCACACTCTTTTTAATATCGAAAATAAATGACAATGTTTGTATAATAAGGTCCATATGAGATTTTAATTAGTAAACTGCGATATACCTTCTTGCACACGCTGTGAGAATCATTCCTCCGTGGGGTCCCAGAAGGAGGAATGGGTCATTTTGTCCAAATGTCGACACTTCCTGCACGACACAAAGATGCACCCTTTTGCAAGGCCACATTGAGTCAGGATGATACACAAAAAGGTAAAGAGTGCATCAATATTTGGGCAAAGCATCGCTCACTTCTCTGAGTGGAAGGTGAAGGTCGGCTAACTTGAAGTCATCGTTTCGAGTCTCGCCAGTCGAGCTTTGGTTAATGCTTTAGGTCCCGTTAATTCGGCACTGCTTCTCATTAATTCGGCACTGCTTCTCATTAATTCGGCTCTGCTTCTCAATAATTCGGCTCTGCTTCTCAATAATTCGGCTCTGCTTCTCATTAATTCGGCACTGCTTCTCAATAATTCGGCACTGCTTCTCATTAATTCGGCACTGCTTCTCATTAATTCGGCACTGCTTCTCATTAATTCGGCACTGCTTCTCATTAATTCAG
>NW_025941926.1:0-18996 GCF_000764305.2 Hyalella azteca | reverse complement strand
AGTTTGACGTTGTGGTCAAAAGCGTCACCAAGCTTTTTGAATTCATCAATGATCTTGAGATGAAGTTGCTTGTTTGTAATATTCAATATCATGGTTGTTAGTCCAATTACGCCAATGCAGTCCAAAAGATGAAGAAGTCTACAACCTTCTTTGATACAAAATTTATAGACTACACCGGGCTCATGGAGAAATCCTTTCTTGCAGTGGTCGTTGCTGCATATAGTCTGGAGTTTGATATTATCACGGGTTTCATTGAGCCTTTTTAATTCGTCAATAATCTTGTGACGATTATTGACGTATTGTTTGTATGTTCGATTTATGAAAAAATTAGCTTCTATTATTGAATACTTGTTGACATTTCTGAATTATTCTGTGATGTGAAATAAATTTTATCTGCATAAAAACATTTACGTTGGGCATGGAAATATGCTGATATTATGTCAGTTATGCTTATTATTTCATCACAATCGTGGTCCGGCAATTCGTGAACGCGAATAAAAAATTTAGTTTCTTTTGTAACACGTCAGTTTCCCTACCCCCAGCTTGTTTGAGGTTATAAATACGGTGTATGTGCATCTAAACTCGAACAACGCTTATAAGTATCCATCCCTCAGGGGGGACTTCTGACGCGTGTCTGTACTCGTCAGAAGTCCTATGGGATTTCGCGTTCCTAGGGGGATTGTTCCTGAGCGCCCCACCGCTGAGCTCGATGTGTCTGACTGCAGATCTCAGTTGTGGGGTTAAGTTATTATNCGGCTTCATCCTACAAGTACAACTGTGTGTGATGTAGTACGGCTTCATCACACAAGTACAACTGTATGTGATGCAGTACGGCTTCATCCCACAAGTACAACTGTATGTGATGTAGTACGGCTTCATCCGAAAAATACAATCGTATGTGATATAGTACGGCTTTGATTATTATTGATTAGCAACAAGATTTTTCAGACGATGAAGGAGTAATCTTGCTTACACATGCAGAGACTTCGAGTCAGACGCTAGACTGCATTTAGGAAGACCCGATCAAACTATCCTCCTTGTTTAAACTATCACTTTGTAATAACTATCGCAATATCCCCACACTACACCTTGTATGGTTTTATCATTTCCCCACAGACAGGCAGAATGATCGCGGCCTTCAAGGTATATATAGTGAGTGGCAGGCTTCAGCTTCACGCATGCTCCCTCCCTACACTCAGAAAAATGAATGGTTTACTTGTACAAATATCAACACTTTCTTGCCCACAACATGAGCCTTTAGTAGAAGTTGCACTGATACTCGCTTTGCCTGGCCAAACTGGGTCAATCAATTTCATACGCGGGTACAAAGTGCATCGTTACTTGAATAATTTTTCGCTTATTTCTCTGAGTGCACGACCAGGACATCTTGTCATTTGTCTTCGCAACTGCTTATTGTTCAGGATAAATTAACGTGTAATTCTAATGTTTGCCCGCACACGTGTCTTTACAGCTATCGTTCTTTATTTGATATGTTCTGTTCGAACGGAATTTCTCGCATAGGTTGGGTTTTCGTTATTTCAAGGACTGCGAGTTTCCGAGTTATAACTCCTTCGATTGTTACATATGTGAATATAGTTCGATAAGTTGCATTTTTAAATTTCGACGCTGGTACGGAGATGGTGGGGGTAGAGATGACCAGGGTTGTGATGCGAATGATGGCAATTAGACATCTCTGATGCGCCTGTAGTTTGCTCCTTCAATATTCAATTGTTGGTGGCTGATGGTTCATCGATTGTATAGCTATGACTGATACTGCTTGACGTATCTCAGATACCGCAATGGTTTGTTGCCTTAGCTGGCAACTATCGGCGATGCCTCGGTGGCTAACGATCAGGTATCTTTGATACCGTGGATGTAACTTTTCAACTTTGCTCGATGATACTCGGAATAGCTTGCAATCTCAGCATCAAGCTGCCGTTCGAACACCTTGCGTCCTAGAATGCAACATTATTTGCAATATCTTTTGTATGATGAAGTTAGTATCTACGTTATTACTGGTCTATTAATATGACTTAAAAATCAAGAGCAGCTATGATAATATCGTCTCACTGTGCCATAGACACGTTAATAAATGCAACGGTAAATATATCTTGCGTTTTGTCTCCAAGTGTGTACACGATTTACATGTAAACAACATCCTCTTACATGTAAAAAAGTTGTTTACAAATGGAACAACTTGTTGTTCCATTTGAATCTAGCTACTATATTGACTGCTTTTCAATCCAAGCTTTGAATGTTGCTCTTTTGATTGATTTTATACGTAGCTTATTGCTTTCACACTACACAGCGTGGCAAATTATTCATGGCTTCTGGGCTATGTATACATACGTACTACCTATCCTGCTTTAATTAAATCCCACGTTCATTATTGTTGATTTTTATCAGAGCGCCAGCCATGATTGGGTTATCAGCTACTTTCGCCCGGATATATAGATCATTATCGACGCTAAGCACGTGCTGGTGTGAATAATAAGTGCATGTGCGTTTCGTAGAGGCGTTTCAGCATTCAGAGATCGATCTCGACCCCTTTGAGAGCCGGAGTTTTATTTCAGGTTTATCCAGTCTTTGAATCGTCGGGTATTTCATGCTCTCCAGCTGCAAACTTTTCGCTACCACTAGTTGTTTTCCTCTCCATTTAGGCTTCACCCGTGCTCTCGCCGAATTAAGAGGTGCAGATTGTTTTCCTCCTCATTAATATCTGTTATCATTGTATTAAGAGGCGCTGTTTATTTTCGTCCCCATTAATACCTGTGATGTGTGCCGTGTGAGGCTTAGGGTCTCTTGTGTCACGAATTACATATTTTGCATAACAGATAATACTTTGAGGCCTCTAGTCACAATGTGTCATCAGTTACCCTACATGTCACAATGCTATGTCAGTTACCCTACATGTCACAATGCTACGTCAGTTACCCTACATGTCACAATGCTACGTCAGTTACCCTACATGTCTCAATGCTACGTCAGTTCCCCTAAATGCTACGTCTAAAGGAACGTTTTTATTGCAGATGATGGCAGGCGGCGTAGGCATCCCTGCCATCAAGTGGTGTGGCAGCGAGGGCGACTACAACGTCATGGTGATGGAGTTGCTGGGGCCTTCGCTGGAGGACCTCTTCAACTTCTGCACCAGGAAGTTCTCCCTCAAAACTGTTCTGCTGCTCGCAGATCAGCTGGTCAGTCCCCATACTTGAAAATTAGTTCTATCCCGCTTAACCTATGCTTTTTGTTTTTTTGAATTATTGGTCAAAATTCCTGTCTCTGTAATTGTACGTTCGATTTCTTCAATGAAGAATTGTTGCTGCACCCCTCATTTTTGCCTCATGATTTTTGAATGCTTGTTCTGATTTTTTGTTCTTGGATTGTGTTCCTAATATTCATTAATGAATACTAGTGTCTGAGCCTCTCGTTTGTGTGCAGATCACACGGATAGAATACATCCACAGCAAGAACTTCATCCACAGGGATATTAAGCCTGATAACTTCCTCATGGGTCTGGGCAAGAAGGGCAACCTCGTCTACATCATTGACTTTGGCCTGGCCAAGAAATACCGAGACCCTCGTACCCACCAACACATTCCCTACCGGGAGAATAAGAACCTCACTGGCACTGCACGTTACGCCTCCGTTAATACGCACCTTGGCATAGGTAAGAACTACGGGCATATGTCAGAACTGCTGGGCTTAGGTCAGAACTACGGGGCATGGGTCAACTACGGGGCATGGGTCAGAACTACTGGGCATAGGTCAGAACTAGTCTCTTATACACATCTAGATGTGTATAAGAGACAGATGCTGACGTATCTCAAATACCGGGATGGTTTGTGGGCTTAGCTGATAACAATCGGCGATGCCGCGGTGGCTAACGATCAGAGGCTATACTTTCAAAACTCGCTAAGTGAACGTAAGTTCTTACGCTCTATTTTCTTGTCTATGATTGGTGGATTTTGCTCGAAAGGCCGTCAATGATTGGCTGATGAACTTACGATCTTTTAACTTTTTTTGAAAGTATAGGCCCAGTTATCTCTGATACCGTGGATATAAGTTCTCAACTTTGCTTGATGATACTCAAATAGCTTGCAATCTCAGCATCAAACTGCCGTTCGAACACCTCACGTCCTAGAATGCAACATTATTCGCAATATCTTTTGTATGATGAAGTTAGTATCTATGTTACTTTACTTGTCTACTAATATGACATAAAAATAAAGAGCAACCATGCTAATATCGTCACACTATGCCAAAAACATGATNTCACGACTCCTGGGCATAGGTCACGACTCCTGGGCATAGGTCACGACTCCTGGGCATAGGTCACGACTTCTGGGCATAGGTCACGACTCCTGGGCATAGGTTACGACTCTGGGGCATAGGTCATGACTCCGGGGCATAGGTCATTACAGTTAACAATGTTTGTTGTCGTTCTTTTCCCAGCATAACATTGATGTTTCAATGCTAACTGAGAAAATAACTTGTATGGTTTCCTGTTATGCTATTACATTGATGTTTTAGCTCAGAAAATGACGTAGTCACTTGTTACTTAAAATCTTGTTGTTATTACAGAACAGAACTTAAACGCAGAAAATGGTCTTAAATTTGGGTATTGAATTTGTTGCTTTAATACAGAACATAGTTCTGTAACGTTCAACGTTCAGTATTGTACATAGGTGTTGTTCTCATTACAGAACATCGTTCTATAGCGTTCAACATTCAGTACTGTACATATGTCTTGTTTTCATTACAGAACAGAGCAGACGGGATGACCTGGAGAGCCTGGGCTACATTCTGATGTACTTCAACCGCGGGTCGCTGCCCTGGCAGGGCCTCAAGGCCGCCACCAAGCGGCAGAAATACGANTCTGTGCAAAGGCTTCCCTGGTGTGTGGGGAGGGTTGGGATCTGTGCAAGGGCTTTCCCGGTGCGTGGGGAGGGTTGGGATCTGTGCAAGGGCTTTCGTGGTGCGTGGGGAGGGTTGGGATCTGTGCAATGACTTCATTTTCTGTGGGGTCATGCGAATTCTGCTGCCTACTGAAAATTTCCTATGTTAGAATTTAGAAATAGAGCGTCTCATATGAATTAGATTTGTTTTAGGGCTATAAGGGCTTATTGACTCATGGTAATGTGTCCTGTGCACTGCCCGTAAGTGTCCTCACTTGGTAAGTGTCCCGTGTACCACCTGTAAGTGTCCCCGCATGGTAAGTGTACAGTGTACCACAAGTAAGTGTCCCCGCATGGTAAATTTCCCGTGTACCGCCAGTAAGTGTCCCCACATGGCAAGTGTCCCGTGTACCGCCCGTAAGTTTCCCCACAGGATAAGTTTCCCGTGTACCGCCAGTAAGTGTCCCCACATGGCAAGTGTCCCGTGTACCGCCCGTAAGTGTCCCCACGTGGCAAGTGTCCCGTGTACCGCCCTCTGCGCTTCGAAGAGAAGCCCGACTACAGTCACCTGCGGCAGCTGTTCCGACAACTGTTCCATCGCCAGGGCTTCACTTACGACTATGTCTTTGACTGGAATTTGCTCAAATTTGTGAGTGATCATCCCAGTAAACAGCAGCAACACCAGCACCAGCAGCAACCACAACCACAGCAACCACACCAACAACTCGCTATGATTAGAAGTTGAGACCGTTTTTAATAGTTGAGCTTTGCTGCGGCCGCTATCGTCTACTTCATGTCCTATGTAACTATAACTTTTTCAACAAAAGCTGCACTCCACATGCTAAATTTACTAAACAGCTTAAACTTTACTGATTTTCCCGTTCTGCTTATGAAAAAATCCAAGAACGGGTACTGTTTTCAAATGAATGTTGGCTTGATGTCCGCAACTTGTGTTGGTTTAGGCTTTTAAGCTGAGGTCGTCGAATCAAACATGTTGGAAATGGGTGGTTTGGTCGAACCTCATACCATGCTAAGGTTAGGTTCCTATTGAATCAAACATGTTTGAAACAAACGGTTGGGTCGAGCGTCATGCCATGCTGAGGTTAGGTTTAGTTCAGGTAAAACATGTTTGAAACAAATGGTTTGGTCGAGCGTCTTACCATGCTGAGGTTAGGTTTATTTCAGGTCAAACCTGAACTCGTTTTTAAGTGTCACCCACAGGCTTCGGCTGCACGTATCGCATCGCAGAACTGATTTAGTTAATGAGGATTAAATGCCCGAGAGCCACATTTCCAAAACTCGCTTAAGTATTGACGGGTTTAGCTTAAAAAGCCGCCAGAGATGGACTGACTGAGGTATGAACTCGTAAATAATTTAAATGGAACGGCCTGGGGAACTATTAAGCTCTGAATAATTTATATCATCTTACGGTGATATGACCACTGTGGAATTTCGCTTGTATTCTTGTAAATTTCTGATTCATCACAGGATTATGATCCTAATCTGCAGCCTGGGATCATTATTTAGAGTTTCTGATAGTTTAGTGTTGGAGGATCTTTGAACACGAAGGTTAACGCATCTGCTGTGATGATGTCTTCATCACTTTGTATTAACTGCGAAGTAGAAATTTAGCAAATATTAATTGAAATTGAACTCTTGTGTCAAGATTTAACTCCACTGACACTCAAGATTCAGGAATTTTTTTGTAATGACGAGAGTTATCAAACGAAACAAGTTAACCTCAGTAAAGTAGTTAATTAGATAACAACGAAAATCAAATGAAGAATTCAAGCTTAACGTCATAACTTCAGATGTATGGTGCATGCCTCATCACTTCAGATGTCTGGATTGTATGGTGCATGCCTCATCACTTCAGATGTATGGATTGTATGGTGCATGCCTCATCACTTCAGATGTATGGATTGTATGGTGCATGCCTATTTTCATCATTCATAAGTAGGAACGCTGCTTGCGCTCATACCATTCACGCCACTTCTGGTCACCATTATATCATCACAAACACCACTCATTATTTCATAATTAATGACGTCTTTAAAAGGTCATGATGTCTTTGATAGGGCTTTCTGTTGAAGAGTGTTCGCTGGATCGCTTCTCCCTTCACCATTCCATTTATCAAATGATTTTGATTTTTCTGTGTTTATTAATTGAAGAGAAATTCATGTGCGCCAAGTTTAGAAAAAAAATGTGTAGTATAGTTTTTATCTCATGCTTGCTATTGAACGCAATATGGTGAACAAATTTATTTATACTCGCCATGCATGCGAGACATGAAAGTAACACACTCAGCAAAAGTGTGGGTCACTAGTTGGACAATTTAACTCGTTCATTTTTGTTTGTGAGTGCACTAATAGACACACAAGTGTTCTCATAAATCAATTTCACAAACTCTCACTAGCTCTCACCTACTTCATTTGTTTGTTCGTCGATTGGTCATTGTCGTTCAGTGTTTTTCTTCGTCTACATTTCTGTTTCATGTGAATCACGTTATGTGCTTCTTTCTTACATATTCAATAAGCAATGTTTCATACCCACAATACTCCCAAAAATTTTTGCTAGGTTAATTTTCATTGACTGATAAGCTCGAACATTTATGTTGAACAATTTGTTTATTATTTAATGATAGGTGGCGTCTTGAGAGCGTTTAACGCGTGAGTGTTCGTTTGTCTTTATTCAACTCGTATTTGGTTTAAGAGTTCTCTTACTGATGATATTTTTAGGTACTATTTTGTTAACTCTTCTAGTGATGGCATGCCGTGTTGGCTTGAATATCGCTTTAATGGAATAGACACCAGTAGGGTTTCTTGACTGCGCAACTTGCTAACTGTTAGGCTTGCAACTACTATTCTTGTTCTCTGACATTCTTTAGATTTTTTGTGGCATGTTTTATGCGCCAGAGTAGCCAATAGAAGGACAATGTTGCTGCACTGACGGAAAGTGCACTGTGAGTGCCACTGCACTGGTGGGAAGTGCACTGCGAGTGCCACTGCACTGATGGGAAGTGCACTGCGAGTGCAACTGCACTGGTGGGAAGTGCACTGCGAGTGCCACTGCACTACGAGTGCCACTGCACTGGTGGGGAATGCACTGCGAGTGCCACAGCACTTCACTCGTCTCAAGGAATAACCTTAGACGTCTTTTGTTTTGTGACATTTTAATTTGATTAAGCGTTTTTATTGTGTAACATTCGATTGGATGGGGACGGAAGTGATAGATGGGTCATAAGTCTTCTCTCTGCCACCTGCTGTCTCGCTATTACTGCGGGAATACAGCGAAAGAATATTGTTAAATTAATATCCCTTAATGAAAGGATATTGTGTTGCTGCTTTTGCGTGCCAATCTTACGTGGCTTCTTGCATATGCGTTGCCTTGCGTCTCACTCATCCTGCTGCGGACGGGCTTGAAATACTCGAGTCTTGGTTATTATGTTTTAGACAACGCGATTGATGGCTAGTTTTCTCTACAGTTTTCTTCTTCCTGACTTTATTTCTTTTAATTGATATTAGTTTCATATTGTTGTGGTTCTTGGTGCTTCTCTGCGGTGTCGCAATGGCTTTCTTTTAGTCTTCACGAACGACGAGGTTTCAGATGCCGAGGACATCTTATGAAACAGAAATATTTCGTCTGCACAACTGCGGGCGTATTCTGTCTGCATCATCGCGAGCGTATTTCATCTGCATTACCGCGGACATATTTAGTCTGCATCATTCAGTCGTATTACGTATCATTGCAGACGTATTCCGTATCATTGCAAACGTATTTCGTCTGCATCATCGCGGCCGTATTTCGTCAGCCTATTGTCAGTCTCGGCTCGTGCGCTTTCGCATCTCCAATTGTACATAAATCTTTTTATTTGTCGCTTTACTGGCGCTGGCTNCTCGTGCGCTGTCGCATCTCCAATTGTACATGAATCTTTTGATTTGTCGCTTTACTGGCGCTGGCTGTCACAGGTTGAGCTTTTTTTCTGTCCAATTGCTATAATTAAAGTAACGCTTCAATAGGCGCCAGGATATGGTCTCTGGTTTTTCCAAATTAATTCATTCCGGGTTCCGGCTTTCTTAGTGACCATGTTAATGTGCGAGAGTTGCTGTCGCTGTTCCTTCCATTGTAGCATCACATTTTCCTGTTAACATGACCGCAGTATATACTATTTCTCCGGTATATCTTTGCTTGGCATGAACCCTGATTGGTTTAGAGGAAATGATAAGAAGCGTTTGTTTCGAAGGCTCAGAAATGGGGAATACATCGTGATGATGAATCTTTTTTTTAGATACCTGGTTGCCATCTGATCGACTGGAATAATTTTGTGCTGAGGTGAAAATAGTTTTTTCTCTATCTATTAAATTGGTATTGCAACACTCATGACACTTCCCTGTGTTGCAACACAAGCCTTGCAACACTCATGACACTTCCCTGTGTTGCAACACAAGCCTTACAACACTCATGACACTAGATTCTATCTTAATAAACTTCTATTTTGCCGAGCCTCTGTCTGATTGTTGATTGTGTAGAGCTAATGTTCATGCTTGCTGACCAAGAACATCTAAACGGTAAGATAAATCCCAGAAATTTCGCCAAATCTGATCCTGCAGCGAAATCCTTTGTCCTATTTCTTGAAGGATTCTTTTACTTACGATTGTTTTTTTTTGTGTTGCCGGTTTAAAAGATATGCAGTGGCGCCAGTGCTGAAGGCTAAGCAACCTCTCCTCCCTCCCTTGCTAGACTCCAGTCAAATGACGTTGAAACGACGTCTAATCAACGTTATTTCAACATTATTTCAACGTTATTTCAACATTATTGTCCGACATAGACTCTAAGTGAGACTAAGCAAACACGCGTTTTTGTATCGTACTCTCCTCTCTGTAAAGTAACGAGTGATCTTTTGTACCATCTCTTCTGTATCTATACTTCACGCCTAGACTTAAGAGGACATTTCTAATGTTGTAATATTATTTGGTACAATAAAACTCACGCAAACTTACGTGACTTGTCATTGCCCTGGACATGGAGAGCTTGTTTCGCCCCCAGCACGCGCTGCCACTAGTTAGTGATGGGTGTTAGGGTGTTAGTGGTCGCCAGTGATGAGTGTTAGTGGTCGTTAGTGATCGTTAGTGATGGGTGTTAGGGTGTTAGTGGTCGTTAGTGAAGGGTCTTAGGGTGTTAGTGGTCGTTAGTGAAGGGTCTTAGGGTGTTAGTGGTCGTTAGTGATGGGTGTTAGGNTGAAAGCAGGTTGCCAGCGTGCTGGTTACCTGCTCAGGCTGGCGCCTGAAACCATAGAATACAGAAGCCTATTCGTACAGGTTTTCACTGTGAACACTTACATTATTATCCTATGTTCATTCTTGTGGCAGGTTGGAGCAGGTTGCCCGCGCGGGCAAACCTGCTTTCACTGTATGCGTACCCATCCTGCCAGGCATATGCCTGTCACGGTCCAGTCCAATATTCTTTAATGCATTCCTATGGAAGCATTCACACCAGCCGTGCAAGGCACCTGTCATGCCCTTGGTGTGGATGCTCTTATGAAAATCATGAAAGATTATATTTATAATTATTGGGCTGAATCGTGACTGGCATATGCCTGGCAGTATGGAGAGAACCCGCCATTTAATTCTCAGATACCGAGACTAGAATGAAAAGTTTTGTTTTGACGGTGAACTGCCATGATGAGCTTGCTTGAACATTTTCGCATCGCATGTGGGATTTTGGGTTATGTGTAGTTTCTGTTGGGTTGCTCATGCCAATAAAGATATTTACAGGTTTTAATGAGGCGTTATTTTGCATTGAAAGATGTAGTATTGGTCTGACGAGTGCAAAAGTCCTGTAGGATCATAGGTTTATATTAATAAATTATCTCTTCCCCTTATTCAAACTTTTTCGAGTTAGTAATACGTGTGCTGATTTCGTATCTTGATAAAATATTTTTGGCAAATATTGGCCAACTGCATATTTTCATATTCAATATGAAAATATTTACCAATTAAAGTGCAATCGCGTTGTATCAATGAAAGCGATATTTTGATTTCATCTTGGTTTCCACTGTAGAAATGCAATTCATGCTAATCCAAGTCTCAAAATTCCGGATATGCTTAGGTCACTACGCTTTGCATATGTCAAAAGTTGGCTTGGTTTTTCGAATCATGTAGACGATGCTGTAGAATCATGATAGCCTTTCGAGAAATGTTTTCGGCTCTCTTCAAGTTTAGATTGAGCGAATTTGGTTATTAATCCCTCCTCTATACAAAATACTATTGTTTTCATCACCACTTTATCAGATGCTGGATTGAATTAATATTCAGAGCTCATGCAGGTAAGTAACACATTTTAAGTCAGCTTCTGATGACCAACAATCGTACTTCAATGCGCGTGTGACGGATGATGTTTTTTATATTAACTAATTACGTCGTCATTATTAATGTTTTTTATATTAACTAATTACGTCGTCATTATTAATTTGCCTGTTAACGAGAGTTACCGTCATTACGTCGTCAATATTAAAATGCCTGTTAACGAGAGTTACCGTCATTACGTCGTCAATATTAAAATGCCTGTTAACGAGAGTTGCCGTTATTACGTCGTCAATTTTAAAATGCCTGTTAACGAGAGTTACCGTTATTACGGCGTCAATATTTAAATGCCTGTTAACGAGAGTTACCCTTATTACGTCGTCAATATTAAAATGCCTGTTAACGAAAGTTACCGTTATTACGTCGTCAATATTAAAATGCCTGTTAACGAGAGTCACCGTTATTACGTCGTCAATATTAAAATGTCTGTTAACGAAAGTTACCGTTATTACGTCGTCAATATTAAAATGCCTGTTAACGAGAGTTACCGTTATTACGTCGTCAATATTAAAATGCCTGTTAACGAGAGTTACCGTTATTACGTCGTCAATATTAAAATGCCTGTTAACGAAAGTTATCGTCATTACGTCGTCAACATATCAATGTCTGTTAACCTGTTAACGAGAGTTACCGTTATTACGTCGTCAATATTTAAATGCCGGTTGACGAAACTTATACCGTTATTACGTCGTCAATATTAAAATGCCTTTTAACGAAAGTTACCGTTATTAGACAAAGAGTAATGATTTTCTTGCACACACCCAAGGATGCCAGGGCGTATCTAGACTCGAAGGCCCAGACCGACTTCCCTCTCGCGTGTATGGGTGGGAGGCCGCGGTGCGACTGCCGTCTGATCCAGCAGCCAGAGAACCTGCACCTCGTACCTTATCCATCTGGTCAACCTGCCAACACTGATCAAGTTTACGACAACGTACAAAATGCATTTAATCTCAATGCACCTAATGTTCCTTTTGAAATGTTTCTTTCTAACCATCGGTTATATGTGAACTGTATTCGCACAATATGGTTGCAACAACCGTATGCTGTTCGAAGTGATCCAAGTAACCCAGCCAACTTCCCTGCGTCGATTGACATGAGCCAATTCGACCGAGCGCTCCCCGAGGCTGTCCTGCAAGCAGAGTGTATAGATGATATTAACCAACGGAAAACCTTTATCGAAATCCAATTGCGATCCCTGGTATCGGCCGCGTCTGGATACTTGAACGTTATGGTCACTAATTTCGCCTCGACGGCAAATATTAACGAGCTCTGTTCCAAAATCAACGTATTTTACTCGAGTGTGATTAAGGCTCACAAGCGTCTCCTGCGCACTGGTCCTCTGCAAACCAGTACCGCTACGCCCTCAGCATCTGCACAGCGCCGCAATCCGCAGTCAAAGCGAAAACGTTCCCGGAAGATGAAAGCTGACTCCAAACCGGGACAAGAATCTAGGTTAACTGACACGTCCCAAGTTCCTCCGCAGGATTCGAACATCGATGCCTCTGGCACTCGAGGTCTTGCATCTGGTAACGCCGCGGACTCAATTAACAATCTCACTCAGCTATTTGAATCTCGGTTTACCCTATTTGGTCCGACGGGCCTGACACCTGTTTCTAATTCTATAAACATTTCGTCTCTAGATTTTAACAGAACTTTACGTTTCTCTTCAACGACTACGCATTATCTTCCTAATATGGTGCCGATATTTAACGGCCCTTATGGGTTGAACGTTCCATTCCCAGCTAACTTGGGAGGGGCACTTTCTCACATGCCGACATTCAATTCAACGATGCCTCAATCATCGGGCAATCCAGTCTCTGGGTCACCATTTACATTCACCTTTCCTTCATCAACAGCAATGCGTGCTCCCTGGATACCATCCACTCCCGAGGAGGATAGGGATGAATATCCACAATGATCTGCATTTTGCGATTATATTCTTGGATCCTTTCCCCACTTTTTGTTGTAAAATATTACGAAGAACTTAGTTCAGTTTGCGTACCTTCGGTTTGTGTCTAAGCAAACATTGGTATTAGATTCACCGTCTTTCATCCGCTCGTCTCGCAATATTTATCTACTAATCAACAGTCTAATTTGGCTGTTGTTTTAATTCTCGACGAGTGTGTGACTTGTACCAACTCTCACGTCTATGTTGGCGACTTATCGACGATGGTCATCGCTGCTCCGTCATATCTTCATTTCATGCATTGCGTGCCTCGAGCTGCTCAACGCCAAGACTAAATCTTCGCTTCGAAGGTTTTAATCGTGCTGAAGTCTGAATAATTAATTGACTGCCCTTCTTTCGAAGGGTCATCGAAAACTGTTGCTAACTGACGAAGCCTTATATGCGAACGGCTCCTCTTTTCTCCACGTGGGATAATTTATATTTGTTGATATTTTCTTCGGAAATTTGTACGTTGAATTTTAATGCTTAAAATGTGAGTTCATGTGAAATTAAACAGTTTTTGAGCGTTACTGATATCTCCGAGTGTTTCATACGCTGAATTGTGTGTGTGAATCTACCAATAAAAAGCCTTCTGAAAACTGTTCTTCTGATGGTCGGAAAGAGGCTCAATTTATTGGTTACGATTTTATTGCATGTCAAGCATACCCACGTGAGCATTTAAAAGCGCTCTGCAAACAGATGCTTCGTGCTTCTAATTCTTTTATTCTATTGACGGAAGGTTACGACAATGTGTAATTCTTAGCTGATTTCAGTTTTGTTTCTAATTAATTTAATAATCAATATATTTAGTCATTGTTTTATAACCCATATCACTTTATTCTGCGTCGGAAATTTTTATATTGTGCAGACAATGCATTTGTGCAATTGCACCTTTTCCCTAGTTACTACTCGTGCATGCATCATACATACGCATTCTCGAAAACAATGACAAACGTGCGTTAAAATAAAAATTTGCTAGAGTTGGTGTCGTATCACAGAAGTGCAGACGCAAAAAAAAAAATGCACGTGGCATAATGTTGTCCAAATTGTGACTCACTTTTTGCACGAAGCACTGATACGCTAAACTGGGTCAGTATGACGCACTGATGGGCAAAAAAAAGCATCAATATTTTAACAAAGTCTCACTGATTTCTTTCAGTGTACGCTCCGCTAATACTGTTAATTGTCTCGCTCATCAGCCCGAAAAACTCACTCACTCTTAGTTGTCCACGCTGGCGTTTTGATGACCGCGTTGAAAAATATGCAAGAGTTCACATTTAAACATCTTATTACGAAATGTAATAAGATGTGCAATGATGTTCCACCGCCCCCATACATAACTCTGTCAGAAAATCATTTGTGGCTTTTCAAGCTAAACCAACCTATATATCACCGACGAGAAAAAGATTAGAGTGTCACTCGCCTGCGCTTGAAATTAGATGAGTACTTGATTCAATTTATTTTAATTTGATAAATTTAATTAATTAGCCAAGGTATGATATACGGTTCTATCGATCAACGATCTGAACCGAGATAAATTCGATGCCAGATCAAAATAAACAATGATAGATCGAAGTAAGCGATCTTTGTTCGGCATAAACGATGCTAGATAGGAATGCATGCTTCTACATCGAAATCGATCTTATGTCGAAATGAACGATACTAAGTCAAAATAAGCTCTAGAAATGACAGCTGCTATCTTGCAGTAGATCTGCTGGGGCCATACTTTCAAAACTCGCTAAGTGAACGTAAGTACTTACGCTCTATTTTCTTGTCTATGATTGGTGGATTTGGCTTGAAAGGATTAGGGCTATTAAGGCTTATTGACACTGTGCCAGGGCTTATTGGAACTGTTTTAGGGCTATTAAGGCATATTGACACTGGGTCAGGGCTTATTGGGAACGTGTTATGGCTGGTTGGTACTGTGGTAAGGCTTGTTGGGAGTGTTAGGGATCAGTGAGTGAGGTGCGTTGGGTCTGAATCGCTACCGCACGTTCACTCTATCGCCTGCGACGATTTGTTTTTTTCCCCGTTTTTCTGTACACTCATACCGGCCGTAAGTGTCTCCTCATGGTAAGTGTCCCGTGTACCGTCCGTAAGTGTCCTCTCACGGTAAGGATCCCGTAACCAACGGTAAGTGTCCCGTCAAGTGTACCAACTCGAGACGGCTACTTAGCCTAAGGCTGAGTCCACTATCATCTTTCAGCTTCATTTTCTGATGTATAATCGCGTCTGAGTCGAAAAATGTTTTGCGANTTATTATTCTTTTATATATTACAGATTAAATTAATAATAATATTGTATATTTTCTATTATATATTTTATTTAACATAGTCTCCTCGAAGAATGTGTTAACTGTCGTTCGCGACCAAATGTTACTAA
Organism: Hyalella azteca; assembly: GCF_000764305.2. NCBI lineage: Eukaryota > Metazoa > Arthropoda > Malacostraca > Amphipoda > Hyalellidae > Hyalella > Hyalella azteca. The sequence goes on along the minus strand of NW_025941926.1, from coordinate 3,412 downwards.
CGTCACCAACCGCGGGTTGTTGACTTTATCAACGGGATTGCAAGGCAAATTACTATATAATATCGTGTTTAAATATAGTTCGTTCCCGATAGTCATTAACCTTACCAAACCTAAATATTTTCTCATCAAATTTACTGATGTGATTTGCAGGGCACTTACCAAACCTAAATATTTTCTTAGTAAATTTATTAATGTTTTTTGCAGGGCACTTACCAAACCTAAATATTTTCTTTTCAAATTTATTGATGTGATTTGCAGGGCACTTACCAAACCTAAATATTTTCCTATAAATTTTACTGATGTGATTTGCAGGGCAAATTACAATTTAATATTATTTTTAAATATAGTTCGTTCCTGAAATTTATTAACGTTACCAAACCGAAAGATTTTCTTATCAATTGGAAATATGCTGATATTATGTCAGTTATGCTTATTATCTCATCACAATCGTGTCTAGAAACGTCTTCTTATATAGTGTGCTTGAATATCGATTCCTTGAGTCCGGCAAGTCGTGAACGCGAATAAATAATGTAGTTTTTTTTGTAACACGTCAGTTTCCCTACCCCCAGTTTGTTTGAGGTTATAAATAGGGTGTATGTGCATCTAAACTCGAACAACGCTTATAAGTATCCGTACTTAGGTGTGCATTTGATATATCTTGTCCTGCATTGTTAAAGTGCACTATATCTACACCAATTATTATCCAACGCTTGAAAGGTTATGCAACGCTTGAATTTTAAATTCTTTCCCGGGTCGTTTCAAGTCTTAATTTTCCATTTGTATCCACAATACCCCTTATTTGTACTTGTGTTTTTCATCATTTCAAATTTAAGTGTTGCAAAAGCTCCTATGTGTCTGCACGATGTATGTCTTAATTGCGTTGCATGGTGCTATGACGAAAACGTCATGATGTTTGCCATGACACTGGCACGAAGTAGGAGCGACTAAAGCATTATTTTGACGTTACATTATACATGAACTTTATAAATATGCGTTATACTCCATAGCTAGGTTTCCGTTACTCATACAGCATGTGTAAAAAGTTTCTACGTCCTCACGTACCTTTCACAATTATAACGGATTCACATGTTAATCAATTCCCATTTTTAGCGCATTTTCTCATTTATTGAAAAAATGCCCTATATGCGCTCGTCATGTCCGTCTGTCTGACCGTCCGTCTGTCCGTGACATCACGTTTTCGTCGACGAGAAAATGCGCTCTCTGTCACTCACTGCAGTGAGTACTGAGTTATATTTTTTAGTCGTACAGTGGGTAACAGGAAGATTATAAGATTGTATGCTTTATGCGTAGTACAACTTGAGTTCGTAGTGTGCATAGCTAAAATTGGCTACTACTGAAGACGTTATCAGAGCTGTGAAGAGTTGAAGTTGAGTAATACAAACGTATTCCGAGCTGTTTACAGCTGAAATTAGGTAGTACAGACGTATCTCGAGCTGTTTACAGCTGAAATTAGGTAGTACAGACGCATCTCGAGCTGTTTACANAGGTACTACAGTACGCATTTCGAGCTGTTTACAGCTGAAATTAGGTACTACAGACGTATTTCGAGCTGTTTACAGCTGAAATTAGGTACTACAGTACGCATTTCGAGCTGTTTACAGCTGAAATTGGTTACTACAGACGTATTTCGAGCTGTTTACAGCTGAAATTATATAGGTATTGCAAGCGTATTTCGAAATGGTTACAGCTGAAATTAGGTTATTACAGACGTATTTCGAGCTGTTCACAGTTGCTGTTAGAGATTGCAGACGATATTTGATATTGGTTAAGTTCAATTTGGGTAGTGCTGGCATAATTCTTGCTGCGTACAGCTGCCGACGTGATTATAGTAGTGAACGTGAACAGCTGAAGTGAGAGTCGGAAGGAGCTGCTCGATGCAGCGCATTAGCAGGACAATAGCACAGCGCTGCATAAACTTCGTTGTTGCTCATTTGCATGCACGTCACTGCGTCGTGGCTCTACCCTCACACAGTCGCCTCTGCTCACCAGCCTGTCTTGCTATAATGGTTAAATGTAACGCAGCGGCACCACGCGAATAAAACTGTGTGTGATGTAGTACGGCTTCATCCCACAAGTACAACTGTGTGTGATATAGAACGGCTTCATCCCACAAATACAACTGTATGTGATGTAGTACGGCTTCATCCCACAAGTACAACTGTATGTGATGTAGTACGGCTTCATCCCACAAGTACAACTGTATGTGATGTAGTACGGCTTCATCCCACAAGTACAACTGTGTGTGATATAGTACGGCTTCATCCCACAAATATAACTGTATGATGTAGTCCGGCTTTGATTATTTCTGATTGACAAGAAGATTTTTCAAACGTTGAATGAGTGATCTTGCTTACTCATACAGAGACAGCGAGTGTGGCGCTAGGTTGACCCATGTCACTATTTGGACACCATAACTCGTGTATTTCTAAGACTGCATTTAGGAAGACCCAATCAAACTATCCGCTTTGTTTTAGTTGTAACTTTGTTATAACTATCCCATTATCCCCATACTGCACCTTGTATGGGGATTTCATTTCTCCTAAGGCAGAACGATCGCGGCCTTCAAGCCAGTGACAGGCTTCAGCTTCACGCATGCTCCCTCCCTACACCCAGAAAAATGAATGGTCTACTTGTCCAAATATAAACACTTTCTTGCCCACAACACGAGCTTGAGTAGAAGTAGCACTGATACCTGCTTTGCCGAACCGAACTGGGTCAAGCAAACGCATACGCGGGCACAAAGTACATCGTTACTTAGACAATGTTTCGCTTATTTCTCCGAGTGTACGACCAGGACATCTTGGCTTTTGTCTCCTCAACTGCCTGTTGTTAAGGATAAATTAACGTGTAATTCTAATGTTTGCTCGCACAGTCGCACATGTGTCTTTAAGCTATCTTTTTTATTTCAGATGTTCGAACGAAATTTCTCGCATAATTTGGGTGTTCGTTATTTCAAGGACTGCTAGTTATAAATAACCCCTGCGATAGTTACTACTACATTTGTAACTACCTATAGTTCGATAAGTTACATTTGCAATTATAGACGTTGGTACGGAGATGGTGGAGGTAGAGATGACCTGGTTTTGATGTGAAGGATGGTAATGAGATATTTCTGATGCACTACTCCATTGTACAGCTGAACAGCTGTACTGTACAGCCGATGATGTGTGTTGCGTGAGGCATTTTCAATTGTTCGTGGCTGATGTTTCATCGATAGTATCGCTAAGACTGATGCTGACGTATCTCAAATACCGGGATGGTTTGTGGGCTTAGCTGATAACAATCGGCGATGCCGCGGTGGCTAACGATCAGAGGCTATACTTTCAAAACTCGCTAAGTGAACGTAAGTTCTTACGCTCTATTTTCTTGTCTATGATTGGTGGATTTTGCT
>NW_025941925.1:0-11847 GCF_000764305.2 Hyalella azteca | reverse complement strand
TTGTCCGCAACCATTCCAGACGTACTCGCACCAGCCCACGTTGCCCTGTAGGAAACATCACATTTAATCTAAGTACGAAAGTATGACGATAATGAGGTAATATTAACTAAAAAAATATTATTATGGTCAAGGCAGGACGTACCGCTTGAGAGCTTGATGCGAATGATATGATCTAATTAAGAATTTTGAACGGTTAAGGACGGTATGCAGTCCAAAGAATAGAATGGTCTTTCTTACATGTGGGTAGCATGGGAATTGCTACCTGAGCATCTTAGACCTTAGAGGATCGTCTCTCTAAAATAATCATAATAATATTTACCCAGGTAAATGCCCTCACCATGCACCTAAATGCCATCACCATTAACCTAAATGCCCTCATTATAAAACCAAATGCCGTCACCGGCCGGGCACCTAAATGGACACACTATGCGCATAAATATCTAAATTATGCGCTTAAATGCACCCAATATACACCTAAATGCCGTCACCAGTCACGTAAATGCCTCGATCATTATGCACCTATATAAATACCCTCGTTATGCACCCAAATGCCCTCACCTTCCCGTCTTTGCAGGAGTTGCAGCAGGGATTCTTCAGTTGGCCTTTGATGTACAGCTTTATGAACTCTTCAATGGCTGTGGCCATATAGAATTTGTTAATCATTGTTCAAGGGCTGTGGCAATATATTGAAATCAATGTTCGGTCAGGGCTTGAAATAGATGATAATTTATAATTATGCAAAAGGCTCTTCTTTAAAATAGTACAAGGCTATTTTAGAAAGGGGAACTCACTTATAAATCAGTATTAAAGAATATTTAAACAGAAAATTTTCGTATAATTCTATATTCCTGATTCAATACGGGTCAAAATAAAAAATTTTAAGTTGTTCTACATATATAAGGAAATAAAAGTGCTTCATTAGACTTAGCATAGCATAAAATAGCATAGTGAAATCGGCGCTGACGAATAGGCCTGATGCGGCCTGTCGCCGATTTTTGTACTTTTCGTGGCTTGTCCATTGGAGATCTAAAAACAGGTCCTTCTACCGGATCTTCTCCAAACTGTCGATAGTTTGAAATACAGTATTTCCTTGACTTCCACCGGGTTCGATATGGTACTAGGCATTTCAAGTCTGAACATATATTTCTCCATAGCTTTATCTAGTCTGTTCTTGAACGCGTTCTTACTTGGAGCGCCAACGATGNCAAGATTTTCTTTAATGTAATCTCATTTCGTAACACTACGTAACAATCGCTAATGATTCAAGGCAGATAATTAGCTTTTGCTACCGTTGTCAGCCCCACAGGAGGTGGTTGATAATCAAGTTAACAATCAGTCAATCACTCTCATATCCTTAATTCCTTATTACACAGCACGCTTGGAAGATTGACACTGCGATTGATACTCCTACTGATATGGTCATTTTCTCGATAAAAGTGCCACCAAAGCTCGATTAAATAGGGTGCCAAAGACACAACGTTCAGGGTCCTATGAAAAAAATAAGTCAGAAGAGCCGCAAACTCTGTTAATCGTCTAGGGCAGGGGTCTCCAAACTTTGTGGCCCGCGGGCCACATCCGGCCCGCCACATAATTTAATCCGGCCCGCCAGATGAAATGAATAATCAATTATTGTACGAATGGCATCGCAGAATTATTGAAAGCTAGGGCCTGTTGACTGGTGGCGCTTAGCCCGAGTCGGTTTTCTTCTCTCGATAGTATGACGTACAGATACTAAAACTGGTATAGGTATGTGTTGTGCATTAGAACCAGTCCGTTGTGTTTAACTGTATATTGTGGGGAAGTAGGCCGAATGGGGCTTCGCTGCCCCCATTTCAGGGAGCACATCACTGTACAACATTCTTTTCTCTGTACTCTGACTGTACCTATATCTATTCCTTTGACAATATGAATTAGTGGCAATGATTTTTTTATTCCTTCGGCCCGCATAAATATGGGAAATACATAATGTGGCCCGCACATTGAAAAGTTTGGAGACCCCTGCTCTAGGGTGATGCTGTAGGCGAACGCCGAGGTAACTCATCAAGAGCTTTATTCAACAGGAACGCAACATCCTGGAACAAAATAACACTACTACAAACAGGAAAAACTGTAACGTAATAAGAATTTATTCATATGTGAAGGTCTTACACATAACGAAACTATTTACAGAATACTTACAAGAACAGTAGTTGTAGGTCTTCAACGTACAAGAGCGGAGTCAATGCTAACAATGGTCACTAGTTCTAGAACGAAGCAACTTACTCGTAGAACTATTGTACGGAATACTAGGTACATGTGGGTACTACAATAGAAATTTCATGGCAGGTGAAAACCGTCATGTCAATCCGACTTGCTTGGATCTCGAGCGACTAGACACTTCTTCTAAAAGCAATCATTCTTTTATCGAAAAACTTTTTAACTTTGTGTCCATTAGACTGTCCGGCAAAGACAGAAAACAATCAAAATTCACTTCCGTAAAAACGGCGTAAACACATTAAGAACATTAGCGTTGCCAGCATCAGATAATATATTTCTCTGATCTATTTTCAAATCGAAAATATCGTCGATAGTCTTAGACTTAGTACTGGCGAAGAGGGCTTACTAGTTCAGAGTAGTTCTCTTCTCAGTTTCGGCAATAACTCTTCCGACCTCCTTCACAGCGGACCTATACAGCTAGCTGCTTTAACTCGATTTCCTGCTTTGGTGTATAGGTTATTAAAGCTTGCAATATATGCACCACGAGCCAGGTTCTCACAGTCCCGACAGAGCCAGTGAAGTGATTCTGTTCTATATGCACGCATCGCTCAAATGATGCACATTAAAACTTATGCAGCATTTACAAGTGACCTTCTGTTTGAACAGCTTTTGCTGACTTTGTTAAGTAAACGTATTAGATGCGTCGGTGGGTGCGTCGGCCCATCATAGAAGCCATTTAATGAGCGCCTGGAGTAATACAGAATAAGAATATTACGATATTCCATAATAAACTGTAGAATGATCGAGATACGACTCCTTAAATGTCGTTTCAAAATTTCAATTTCAAGCGTTGCGAAACTCTTCCTTTTCTACTTCATTATGAATGAAGTTGCATTCGAAACGTCGTAAAATTATCCCGGCAAGGGATGACCGAAGGGTACGGCCGACAATAAAATTCTTTGTTCGTCTTTGTGGTTTACTGTTTTAGGTGAAGAGATATTCATCAGATGAACGTAATTTGCCTGGGAATGAATTGCTAATGGATAAATTGTTTTATACAGCGATAAATGATTTATTCCGATGCATAATTGTGGAGAAATTGTTTATTAAGACTTTTCCTAATGTTACATTTACAATTTGCATCATTCGAATCTGTAGATCAAGTTTTAAATCTTGTCTACACATACAGAGCCACAATACACAAGCTAAACTGTAGCAATTATTGCTTCTTGATTGTGTGATTTTATTCATTTTTAGTTTAGTCGAACTGATGATGGAGCTGGACTCCGAAACGTTTTCAATATCGATATGGTGAATTTTCTTGGCGTTTTCTTTGCTTTTAAATTCCTTGCTTCTTTTCTTAATGAATTTTTAAACGCAACAACACGAGTAATTTTCACCTCAAAAAATAAAAAAAAATCAACATCAGGTAATAAGTCCACGGGTTTTGTATCGAAAAATTCACGTGTCTGGTCAAACTGGGTTCATCCGCTCCGCTCGGGGTTCAGTTTGAAACTCCTTCCAATGAAATTGCAATTTCGCATTGAGAAATTTTTGCAAACTTTGCATCAGCAGCCATGATGTATAATTATTTACCATTCAGCTAATTACCTTCAGCGGCAGTTTTATTTAAGTAAATTAACCAGTTAACCGCCATGCTCAGGTGGCGTTTTATGACTTAGCAGCACAGACTGCGGAAACAGGCAATTAAGGAATGCGGCCAAATTCCTTCATCTTTCCAATTATATATGATCCAAAGAATTACGAAACAAAGCAAAATAAAATAATATGCTTTAAAAATTACTTTTTAAAGACAATACTTCTGAACGATCCAATGTCTTGGATGTTACACATGTGCAATGAATTTCTAATTTTATTTTTAAATATTTAAAAGAAGAATTATTTTTCAAAATTTTTTAAGATATCTAAATTTTGTAAATTTTCAAAAATTATTTATTCTGTCAATTGATTCATGCATTGTCTCTGACTTTGCAATTGTGCAAAATTTCAGATCAATTGGACAGTTCAAATTATGTCATATATGGATTATAAGATTTGTAGCATACGAAATTATTTTTAACTTTTTTTTAATAATGAAAAAAAAAAATTTAATTAAAAAACTATTTATTCTGTCAATTGAATCATGCATTGTCTCCAACTTTACGCAAGTGTGCCAAATTTCAGATCGATTGGACAGGTAGAAGTGTGTTAATTATCGATTATAAGATTTGTAGCAGACAGACAGACAGACAAACAAGAAGTGAAGTTAAAGAGCAGTCTTGTAAGAAAGTTACTGAGCTTATTACTATAATCTTAAACTGAACACAAACGATTTCTTCTAGCTAACGCGATCAAACGAGAGGAGACTTAAATATATTATACCCTAGAATAAATAAAAAATTACTGGGCATATTACTATAGCCTTCAACTGAACACAAGCAATTTGTGCTTGTGAACACGATTAAACGATAGAGATTTGAATATATTCTACCTTAGATTATAAAAAAGTTACTGAGCTCATTACTATAATCTTAAACTGAACATAAGCGATATTTTCTAGTTAACGCGATCAAACGAGAGGAGACTTAAATATATTATATCCTAGAATAAATAAAAAATTACTGGGCATATTACTATAGTCTTCAACTGAACACAAGCAATTTCTGCTTGTGAACACGATCAAACGATAGACTTGAATATATTCTACCTTAGATTATAAAAAAGTTACTGAGCTTATTACTATAATCTTAAACTGAACATAAGCGAGATTTTCTAGTTAACGCGATCAAACGATAGGAGACTTAAATATATTATTCCCTGGAATATGTTAAAAATTACCGGGCATAATATTATACTCTTGAACTGAACAACAGCAATTTCTGCTTGTGAACACGATCAAACGATAGGAGACTTGAATATATTACACCTTAGAATATAAAAAAGTTACTGAGCTTATTAGTATAATCTTAAACTTAAACTGAACACAAGCGAAATTTTCTAGTTAATGCGATCAAACGATAGGAGATTTAAATATATTATACCCTAGAATAAATGAAAAATTACTGAGCATATTACTATAGTCTTGAACTGAACATAAGCAATTTCTGCTTGTGAACACGAGCAAACGTTAGGAGACTCAAATATATTATAAATAAGAATATAATAAAAGTTACTGAGCTTATTACTATAATCTTNTTATTTTTTTTTAATAATGAAAAAAATTATAATTTATGAAATTATTTATTCTGTAAATTGATTCATGCATTGTCTCCAACTTTACGCGAGTGTGCAAAATTTCAGATCGATTGGACAGGTAGAAGTGTGTTAAATATCGATAATAAGATTTGTAGCAGACAGACAGACAGGCAGGCAGACAGACAGACAGACAGACAAACAAACAAGAAATGAAGTTAAAGAGAAGTATTGTAAGAAGGCAAGGAATGTAAAGCAGTTGAAGGAATGAGCTCGAGAGTTAAATAATTCTTAGAATTAGGCAAGTGCGAAGGATGTGAAGGAGTTCGTTGTTTTTAATCACACGATCACGATGCGTGAAGCTTTTCCCACACATTCATAAGTCACGAGACAGAAGGAATTGAAAATTAAATGAGAAATTCATTGTACATTTGTAAGATTGAAGGCACTGGATTCTTTAGAAGTGTTGTCTTTAAAAAGTAATTTTTAAATGTATTAAAAATCATCTCTGTAGGAGATGTATATTTTTAATTATACAGAATTTACTTGCAAATGATCGATACCATTGTTGACGAAATGAGAGTTAACAAGTGTGTTCAGATTTAGGAATTTTTAGCTTTTCCCTTCTATCTATGAAGAATCTTTGACACACATGAACTTGTACAGAAGATTGCGCCAAAGTGTATAGTTCTACTTGCACAAAAATAGTGCATGTAGTTATTTGCAGAAATGGGCGACACTACTAATAAATAATAATTAATACTATTAAGTTAAATCTAAAGGCCTTATCTATTAATTTAGCGGTAGCGCTGTAGCGGCAAAACCTCGTATCGCTACTTAAATATGTAGCGGGCGCTACCGCTACTGCTACAACTGCTTAAATGTAGCGCCGCTACCGCTACTGAAAATGTAGCGGACGCTACATGTAGCGCGCTACTGCCCACATCTGGTTATTTGAAAGATGACGACCAGTGATTAGTGCGTTTACATAAAAGTACAATTATTTTAATGAATTACTTATATTAAAGTGATTCTAAGTTTCGTAGATGTGTTCAACTAGCAGATTATTCTGCTGCTCGCAATAGCTATTGACGGGATTTCATAAACCCTTCATTAGAAAATATTCTATCCATGTTCCTGGTATAATTTCACATAATAAAGGCATAAATTCACATTCTATGCCAATATTTCAAATATGAACGGAATCTAACAGTTCAAATCAAATTTCAATTGTAATAAATTGTATGGTCGATACAATCTGTGTAGCACCAGTGCCTAGCCCTCCGCATGGTCCATGTCAAGTATTTTATACACCGTCACTCTAAAATGTCTTCATTGACAGGCGGGCTTATTCCGGCTTTCCCATTGATATATTTAAAATGAGTTGCAGAATTAAAGACGAAATTTTTCTTCGAACCGGAGGAATAAGCCGTGTTTACGGGGGAATAGAAAGCACGCTGGTATAGAAAAGAAAAGTTCATCATTAAACTCCTGCAGAAATCATAAAAAATATCAATAAATTTGGAAAAAATGCCGATAGTAGGTGACCAGCAGCTCTCACCTAGACATAAGCTAACGCCGGACGCAGAAGCGATCAGCAGGGGGCGCCTCCCGACCGAGTCCATGATAAATTTGACGAAGAAACAAGAGACTGTGGAGCACAGGACGAACACCGTCGCCCCCAACTGGTCTGGCAGCGCTCCTTTGGCCGCCTGTGGAACTCCCATTAATCGTCTCACTGTAACGCTAAATGCTTGTTTAGAGTTCCAGTAATTATTCGACATAAGATTAATTGTACTCACTTCACACACACACACGCTCGAACACGCAGTTACGCCATCGAATTATTCCCAAAATTGATCAGATATGTCAACATATGTTCGTAAATTTATTTTTTTGGTATTAAATTCCTATCACAAGTTCAAGTTTTAAATATAAGTTAATGCCTAATGTTCTCAGCAAGCAAGTTTGTACAAGAAACTTTCAGTTTACTAGAGTCAGGCACTAACTCGATTGTACAGCAGGGCGTTCCACAAATCTGCCCTGAGCAAAACGTTTCTAATCGCTGATAAATCTCATATTATTTTGTAGTGCTCGGAGATCGATCCTTTTTCTTGCAACTACCAGTACGTTCTATATCAATGAGATTCAGATAATAATATATCAAGGTAAATCTTTGGTTAGCGGCAGAATATTTTTTTCTGTAATGGACACGAGAAGTGAACTCATAGTTTCAGTTCATGTGTAAGCAACAATAGAACGTCATGCATAAAAAAATACCAGTAATAAATAACTATTTACCGTCAGCGTTAAACGATTCGTTTTGAAAAAGATTGTGCTTTAATTTTTCTGTAAATCTAATCACACTGAAACCCCTGCCTATCAATTTTGATTATGTATTATATATTTTGAGAGGTAAAATCAAAATACCCTATTCGTCGATAAGAGCTATGACAATATTTCTCTATAAATGTTTCTTCGGATAAAAATTCCAACACATTTGCGAATTATATTCATAGGTGAATGAAGTATAGATAATAAATAACCGCTTAACACTCACGAGGGATGAGATGCAACCATTACCTTAAGAAAGAGGCTACTGTGGGACTCGATGCCAGTTATGCCTGTAAATGTTCGTGCCACGAAGGCCAAGCCGACAATAAGCAGGGGTTTGTACACAGTTGCTTGTGTGATAAGTGACCACGATCGATTTTGTGTCGCGTTTGACTGGACGAATTGCTGCAGCTTCCCAAACTCTTCTTCTATGTCAACGTCACGGCCTTGAAAGGAGAAGCGGTTGCGCATTTCAGGTAATATTTTCTATCTGCGTGCTTCGAGGCTTACAGAGATATCAAATTCCATTTGGCTTTTGCGATTCAGTAAACTATAGTACAATATTACCTCGGAATCTTTGAAGCGCTGCTTTTGCTTTGTCTGTTCTATTTTTGAGTAAATGGAAAGTCGGGGACTCAGGAAAGAAGGGTAACAGCGACGTGCACGCCACAGAAGGACCCAGGCACGCCACAGCGAGTTGCTGCCACGGTAGCCACATGCCCAGGACGTACGAGTACACCACGCCCAACGCATACAGTACACTGAAGCTCGAGCCTGCGCTCATTGTAATACATGCCTCAATGACAAGAAACCTAAAAAATTATCGAAATTAGGTTTGAATTCATGACAGCATGCTAATCATTGACAAAACTATTCCAATATATTGACAAACTATCCCTACATATTGACAAAACTATCCCTATATATTGACAAAACTATTCCTATATATTGACATAACTATCTCTATATATTGACAAAACCATCCCTATATATTGACAAGTCTATTCCTTTATATTGACAAAACTGTCCCTATATATTGACAAAACTATTCATATATAGNATCTCTATCATTCTACAGTGTATTATGGGATATTGCATGTAGTATTCTTATTTTGCATTACTCCAGGCGCTCATTAAATGGCTTCCATGATGGGCATCATAGGAACTAACTTATGTGGTGCATTAAAAAGAAAACTATTGCACGGGTCGATGCAATGCGACTGTTTCCTTACAGATAACCGAATACATTTTTTTTATTGTCAAAGCCCCAAGCTAAATCTTGGGGTGCGTCGACCAAAGTATTTCTCCATTTTTGACTATGATAAATCTCCTATTTATAGCGGCATATGCGCCTGTGCACCCTCATCTATACCTGCTTGATCGCGACTGTCAGTGGCGGGGTAAAAATTTAAGATACGTACACCGTCTCGGACACATCTCCTTCCCTTCACATCTTAACATTTTTCGAGTTTTTTTATAGAAGTAATTTTTTCTATTGCAACCGGTAATTCTTTAGAGGTTACGTGGATTCACACCGCTTCGCGAGAGGAAAAACAGAGTTCACAATTTGAAATAGCTCGCCCTTTTCTGAATTATACTTGTATACTTCAATGAGGTCCCCACGCAGACGTCAATAACTGAGTCAGTTATCGACGTCAGGGAGAAATTTCAGGCGTTTTTCAGCAGAATTTCACCTCCATTTCAGCAGAATTCAGAATTTTAGCAGAATTTCACCTCCAAGTCAGGCGGCAGAATTTTATCAGGAAGATCTTCAAAAACTGGTGCCACGTTATGAGAAGTGCCTTAATATTCACGGAAATTATGTAGAAAGTAGATTAAGGTACAGGCTTTGATGTAAAAATGAAATTATTGCGATGTCATTTTTTTAATTCCTAAACGATCCCTACTTAAAAAACATGCCTCGTAGCTTACAAACTGACCAGAGGCTGCCCTTTAAACCCTGAGCCGAAGCAGTCAAAGAGAAGCTGATTTACGAGCTCACCGAGTCTTAAGCGGCACCCATTTCAGAGTCATGCGCACACAAAAATTTTGTTCGGGTACCGACCCGCAATATATTCCAGCGGCACATTCACTAATAACAAATTAGTGATTTATATTAGAAAAATGAAAGCGCACGTGTACCTGGTGTTACGCGGGTTCATCGACAAAGCTCAAACGAGAGGCAGCCGTATTAAAAAAATTTCACTCATACGAGCTTTATGTATCAACAAAGTAAGTGAATGAATGCTACTTGTGCTAATATAGCAAAAGAGGGAGCAACTGTGAAGAAGATCGAGCAACTGGTTGCATGCGGATAAACAGTTGTCAGAAAGTTTTTGTGCTTCTGGTTTTGTATTAATTCAACTAATACGATAAAAATTTAAATTATTGGAAAGTTTTCCAGATCAGCAATGAAGAATAAATTGTTTCCATGAACTCCATTTGACTTAATAAATTGTATTTCTAATAACTGAGGTCAAGAAAAGCGTCACTCCTGGCCACTCAATTACCGGACTGATTTGCAAACAAATTAAGTTCGAAATTTTCGATCAGGATATATTTTGATGATTTGTGTGGGGATTAACGCAGTAGATTTAACAGCGGCTTTACCAGGCCCTAAACTCACATTTAATCCGGAAACCTTTTAACGATTCTGATAAACAATGGAGGGAGAATTATTCTATGGAAATATTCAACGGAAACTCGGTCACAGGCGAAGAAATCTTTATTAAAGCAAAATATTTAACATTGCAATGAAAATTGTAATCACTTCTTAATTTATTAAAGTGGTCTCAAAAAGGTCAACTTGAATTACAGCATAGCACTCTATTCTTTAGAATAGATCTAAGACACGTCTTTGTAAACCACAGCAAACCAAACAACAAGCAACTAAAATTTGAAAGCCGTTACTTCAAGGTTCAAGTATTGCTGCCCGTGGAAACCTTTAGTAAAGGAAGACGAAGAATTGGAATCAACGTTCAATACTTCCGTATTCAATAAGTTTTGACTTCTCTTCGAAAAGTTCTGATATTTCCTGCAGTGTTTTTCCTTTTGTTTCCTTGACGAACATAGCGATCAGTATTGCTGTAGCAACGTTGAGAGCAGCCAGTGCTAGAAATAAGCCGTATGATTGAAGTGAGTCCTGGAAATGAGTGTGCATTTAATGGGTCACATTAATATAGTGAATATATCAAGCATTTATAAATAGTTTATGATCTGGACGTGGAGATAGTTTTAATGACATTATTAAACTGTGATAATAATTTTTATAATCACAACCTGCTACTGACAAATCTTTTAGTCGGAGATAAAATATATAAATCAGTCTGCGTTTCGTTTAGACTCCTCCGTGTGGCTAAGTAGCTCATATTGTTACTTAAATATTTGCAATATTAATTAATATTAAATATTTTCATCAGTCAAATTAAATCACACTGATATATTACCTCTTGTTGGCTGAACAAAATGACCATCAACAGGTGCATGGTATTTGAACTGAGCACCGTTATCGCACCGGCCTTCTCCTTGAACCATGGTGGTAACATTTCCCCTGGAAAAATATCAGTTATTATGAGGGTTGAAACTTACAGCTGGAAATCGTAAGTTATATAAATAGAATTTTGAAATATAGTTTGACCTTGTAATGCAAAAACTTGTAATGTAAACGGTCTATGTGTGCACCAAAGTCTTTACAAGAGCTCAAAGAATTTTCACTACGGCTAATCATCACCACGAATTGGCCCAATGAGATGACACTGAAAATAAATTATTCATTCGAGAATAATACCAAAGTGCGTGTATATATTATAGTGAAGCTTCAAAAATTCGATTAGTTTTAGATTTGCACATAACTTGACTTAGAATTGATTTTTCTCTAACTAGAAAGTAAAGTACTGAACAATTTCCCTTTAGTGAGCCTACCTAAAAGAACATCAGGCACGCAGGCGTGGCCGATGTTGTAGGCCATGACGTAGACCGTGAGGCAGAGCAGCGGTAACCAGGATACCATCTTCACAGCCTGCTCGCCAGCCTTCTCCAGGATGTACAAGTAGAGCGCCAAGCTTCCTGCCGATAAATATAAGTATTATTTTCTACTTTCTTAGCTTGACAGTCTATCAGGATGGA
>NW_025941924.1:0-5424 GCF_000764305.2 Hyalella azteca | reverse complement strand
ATTCAGAGTAAGATAGCATCAATGTGGGCCCCATATGTTGAACCCGTAATGCCACCTCATTTCCACCTTGTCACATGGGCCCCTCATGGGCCCATTGTACAATTGTTACTAGGGTATTAGCGTAGAGGTGTGTGCGTTTTGAAGAAAAAATAAAAATTTTTGAATGTTGCCCCCGCGGCGACGCAATTAGTCAAGGATGCCATAGGACCTGCTGATTAGCCGGTGATATTATCTGATTTTAATATGTGCCGATGTAACAAATATATTTTTCGTTGTTAAGTTTCCTTCATAGGTGCCTGCTTTTGTCGTAAGTAAATGTAGGTTTAGATAAATATTATACGTTTAAAAATTACTTTTTAATGACAACACTTCTAAAAAAATCCAGTGTCCCCCATGTAAAACATGAACAATGAATTTCGAATATTAAAAAAATTAATTGTTTAATTATTTCAATACATAATAAACGAAATTAAATTTTCAAAACTATTTATTCTGTCAATTGATTCATGCACTGTCTCCGACTTTACGCATGTCTGCAAACTTTCTGATAGATTGGACAGCTAGAAGTGTGTTAATTATTGATTATAAGATTTGTAGCAGACAGACAAACAAACAAACAAACAAGAAGTGAAGTTAAAGAGAAGTGTAGTAAATATAGTGGGGCGGGGCGGGACAAACTTTATAAAATCAAAAGAAGACACAATAAAAAATATGAAAAGTGACTGGGCAATAGAATTACGAATGATGAATAGAATTACAGATTAATAGAATGACTGGGGAATGATCTTTACGAATCAAATGATATGTCTCTCGATGTTTTAGCACGTTAATTGAATGAAGAGATAGATATTTACAGTACCCATTTTTGCCGTTTTCAATGAGTTTCACGTTTTCTTTAATTTTTTCGAAAAATTTACACAAACAAAGAAGTCTAAGATTTCTGTTTTACACATGTGAACCAAGTTTTATAATGATCTGTCCTTAAATAAAAAGGTTTCTTGACCGAGACGATCCCCATAAGAAATGTTTCTCACTATTTCATAAAAATGGTCAACGGCTGCGCTCCAAGCGATCGATGGAACAAAATCTTGCCCCAAAATCTAGATTTAATCTCCCTAATCTCAAAAAATCATGCAGAAATGTAAGCCACCTTCTATTATTTCGCGTGAACCAAAATTGCTTTAAATATTTCCGGATATAGAAATCTAGCCACAAATTGAAGCCCTACGTGCG
The DNA here is from genome assembly GCF_000764305.2 of Hyalella azteca. NCBI lineage: Eukaryota > Metazoa > Arthropoda > Malacostraca > Amphipoda > Hyalellidae > Hyalella > Hyalella azteca. Next base: position 4,191 of record NW_025941924.1, on the reverse strand, counting down.
TTCTATTTCATTATTATCACAGTACGATTAACGTATGCTATTTACATTGAAACGTTCATGAAGTGTGTTAAATAATCAGCTGATGTATATTTGTAAATGTAATTATTTGTCCATAACCTTGGGCAATTTGAAAAACTATTTGCACAGAGCGGAAGTGATCAGTTTTGCTGTAGTCATCTGTCAAACTTAAAATATAATAGCTACCCATAAAAAAATTGATGTTCGCTGGGTTATTGATAGAAAGTTGCCTCTTGTGTATCAGCTGACATGCATTTCTTTAAAAGCGATGAAAATATTATTAGATATTATTAAAGTCAGAATGAATTGTTTATATTTTCCGAGACTTTCACTATATTCGTATGTTAACGGGAGATTCATGACAAATTTCTGTGAATACATGGATATGTCAACCAAGTAATCAATATAAAGTTAATAAGATTATGGTTACTTTAGGAAGGCCAAGCCGTAGAGGTCTGGAAAATCGAGCTCGTCGTGGTCATATAATAATAAGTCTAATGCCATTGAATATAATGGCACAAGTAGAGCTTAGGCCGATTTATAATGGACGAAAAAAGGGAAGTGATAAAATTAATAGAAGCGATGGCAGGAAACTTCAAGAAATAATAGCGTACAATTTACAAATAGAAATATTTTCTAATGAAAGTATGGATTAATGATAGCAGGGGTTAGGACCTAATCTGCGAGAGAGCCAGGGAGTAGCTATGAATGGACTATATACGCGCAGGAGGAATATGGCGAGACTGGAGGTTCGCTGCACGATGATAAGGCAAAAGCATGGTCGTCATTTGTAACCGATAATTAAGTTAAGCCTCTGCGTTTCAGCGCCAGCTTTGGAAAGCGTATAGTAACATATTAAATCAAAGTGGCTAATTGCCACTCTGCCTGTCAAAACTTAAATTTTAGACTTCGCAAAATTTTCACGGATTACTGTCACTCCATCGACTCAAATCGCGTGAGATTAAGGCGTTCGCTGCTAATAGTCTAGTTACGGCTTAAAAAAAATTTTTATGTATTCAGTGCTTGTGATACGGTGGCGCGCACAATCGTCGGAAGAACGTCTTTTGTACCACCCCCTAACTATCCAAAATATCTATTTTTGATTGTCGCCCATGCGGCGACGCAATTAGTCAGGGATAATATATGATATATTGGTTAGCCGGTGATAGCAAGAAGTGCCGATGTAAAAAATATTTTTATGGCCCTTTCGTTGTTAAGTTTCCTTCATAGTTACCTGCCTTTGTCATTGGTCAATGTAGGCTTAGATAAAAAGAGTTAACCGCCAGCTTATATACGTTTCTTTGTTTTCTTCATGTTGATCATCATTAATTCAATTTTGCTGGAATGCGCGACAGCCAGTCTAGGAGCTCTGTTTTTTTTTTGACAAATTGACATTTCAGCTAAGCAGGCTGGGAGGTGATTTGCTTCTGATTGTTTCTTGGTGGACGTTGGTAGAAGAACGTACGATGACTTTGAATATTGAATTAAACCGCATTTTGTCGACCCTGCATTCGAAGTCACTTCATAATAATTCATTGAATCCATTAATTCGTATCGTCAGCTTATTCTTCTATTGTGAATGGCGTGGGAAACATGACGATTGCCTTAGCATTATGGAAGGCAAGGCTGATGGTGTAATTGTAGCGTCAATGCCAATAACTTCACCACTGCACTTAAGTCGCCAGCCTTCAATCGAAACGATAAATTTTATTAACAAACATTAGCTTATTTCTAGCGCAATTAAAACAGCATCGTAGTTATCATGTGGTTATCCGTTATCGAACTCTATAAATCACAGTGCTGACTAATATTTAGTATTATACAGCTTTTAGCGGCGAGGTAAGTGCACTTAGTGCTGGACGTGCCCAGTGGCGACTCAAGTATCATTGATGGTAGGAATAAAAGTACCGTATCAGACAATCAGAGTTCATATCTTCAAGATCAATCCACCCTGGTAACTTGGTAATGCAGTGAGTACATGTACCTACTATGCTTGAGACCTTGAGTAGAGTGTAGAAAGTAGACTAGCAGAGTATCATGGTCCATTCATGTATAGTCCAATAAGTCCAGCATATTCATATACGTACTGTAATAACTGTACTCCAATGCTTGCAAATTTGGAAATATCAGAATTGGTTGCAAATTTTGTTTATGTTAGGCAAAGCCTTTATTGAACTATTGGGCCATTGGCAATTAAGCTCAGATGCAGTTTGGCTATGTAGAGCTGAGGACTGAGGAGAATAGGCTAACTAGGTTAAGTTGAACTGCACTGCAAACAAGCTTTGGAGTACAGTTATTACAGTATAGCATGACTGGAATTTTTCTACTTATTACTAGAATTTTGTAGCTCAAAGGTGATATTTTCAACAAATCAAAAATCTCACAGGCCATGCCGCCATGGCTCAATCATGAACTTTTGTTTCCATTTATATAGAGGTTTTTTGTCTAGCAGGAATCTCTGGGCTCCTAAAATGGGGGTAAAGCTCTAGTTGTGGCTCCTAGTCTCCTACAGAAAAGTATAAATATTTTCTGGAGCCTAGATGGTTGACCTTGACCAGTATATATAACTGTGTATTTAAGTTTCATAATAGGCAATTTCTTTGATATAATTCATGGACGGAGAATTGCCTGAAAAATCTATGCACTGACCTCTCACTCTCAGTGACTTGGATGATGCCAGGAATTATTTTTTTCAAGCTGCAGAGGCTATTTGGTAAAAATCTTTGCCAATTCTCTGTCAGTTAGCGTGATCAGCTACTGAACTTTTCTGTTACTTGAACTGTTGAACACAACGTCAAGTGTTGACATATGAAAATGTACAATTTTCTACAACTATTTTTCTGATCGATATATGCGATATATATAGGTCCCGTACAATAGATATACTTGAAGGCCACTATGCAGAGTTTGGCAATTGTGTTGCCGAGAGCAGGATTTTAGGCCCCAAGTCAAGTGGCAAAGCAGAGAGTTTTTAGACTTGTCCTCAAGTTCATTTTTGACTCCTATAAGTAGACCAGTAAAGTATCCTGGATACCAGCATTATCATACACAAGAAATTGGTTTAAATTTTGAGTAGATGTGGAAATTAAAAATGAACTGATTCTAAAGAACGTCTGTTTTCGCAGTTTTCCACAATTCCAACTTGACCTTGAAAAGAGGTACCTACTGATTGAGTCAAACTTGATTAGCCAAACCCACTAATCACAGACAAGGAATTGGCTGCTGTTTGTACTTGGCTGTTTTTAGTTTTAGATGGCAGAATAAGCTTGTATTAACAATTGAAGTATTGGTTGAAGCCAGAGAATTCACCAACTTGAAGTTTCAGGCTTGAACGATATATATCAGATGATGTTGGTTGATCAAAATGCAGGTTAAGGGGGAGTAATTTTAATTTATTAATGATGTTTTGAATGTTTCATAATATACAACCATTTTTTGAAGCAAAATTTATAGACTACTACTCCAGATTGTTGGAGAACACTTGCTCCTTTGCTGGGGCTGTTGCTGCAGATAGTTCGGGGTTAGAGGTTGTGGTCAAGGGTGTCATGGAGCCTGTTGAATTCATCACAGGTCTTGAGATGGCTGTTTTATGTACTTAGGTTACTACATGTATTTAGGCCACTATGTGTAATTAGGTTGCTATGTGCACTTAGGAAGTTACATGTACTTGGGAAGCTACCTGTACTTATTCTGATATGTGTACTTGGGCTGCTACACTCTAGGACAATTTAAATACATTTCACATAATCTCAAGAGAATTCATAACATTCCCTAACATTCCAGCTCAAATTGTGCTAATTTTTGTATTGAAATTGACTGTAAAATATAATCTCTGAGAGGACTTATGCACACTTCATCATGGGAATTGTTTTAACTGCAGTAAACACATCTCATAATAATGAGTGGGTCAATATTCCAACCTTCTTCAGTGGCTGATGAATTTCTTGTGAAATGTTTTCTCTTTACTTTTAATTAAATTCTAGAAATTTCCATGCCATAATAGGTATATAAATATTTACTAATAATGCCATGCTTTTTATACATCTTGATTTTTTCCATTGCAGAATTGTGCAGTTGACTTCAATAGATAATACTATTGGTATTCAAAGAATTTGTTCAAGAAATATCCTGTCAAAATGCTGACTTCCACAAATATGTTTAGATTTCTTCTAT
>NW_025941923.1:0-666 GCF_000764305.2 Hyalella azteca | reverse complement strand
TATATGCATCTTCCTGCTCACCGTGCTCTCCAGTGAGCATCATCTTATCTTATATGCTTCTTCCTGCTCACCGTGCTCTCCAGTGAGCATCATCTCTACTCACATTCATGCTACATTCATATGAGCTATTGCACCTTATGTATTGTAGGTACATTATGTACCCACATTCATTAATTGTTCTGCTTCCCATTTCCATCGACTCGTTTTCCTTACATATCCTCATTTGCTCTACTAGCCTGCTTGTCTTGAATTTTCATTCATTTGCGATCAGTGAGAATTCCAAATGAATGATTTAATTGCACGTTGTTCTACAAATGCTTCTGTGGACAGAAGCATTTGTAGTTTTAGATAGTTTGGACAGATAGCTTTTGAAAATGTTACTGTGGGCACTTTATAGGCTTAACATTCTAGGCTCTCAGCAAATCCCCATTGAAGTTATTGCGCAACCTTGCTATACGCTCAAACTAGTGTTAATAGCGAGAATATTTCGAGTGCCGGCAGGTTAATATCGTGGTTGACAACAGGTGGTTAATGCAGTTGATAATGAGCTGGTTAATGCGTTGCTTAAAAGTTCAATGTTTCCAGTGTCCGCGTTAACAGTTTAATGTATTGCATTTGTCAGCGTCCCGCCGCCACTTCGAGATCGCCTTCAGAATGTTCGACCTC
>NW_025941922.1:0-337 GCF_000764305.2 Hyalella azteca | reverse complement strand
GCAGTGCACGGTATATCTGCTGTGCAGGGCACGGCATACCTGCTGTGCAGGGCACGGCACATACCTGCTGTGCAGGGCACGGTATACCTGCTGTGTAGTGCACGGTATATCTGCTGTGCAGGGCACAGCTTGCACAGGCTGGCTGTATTTTTAATTACAAATTATCAAGTAAAATTATACCTCAATAAATTATTAAGAAATATATAAAAACTTCAATACGGTGCGGAAAATTTGAAAAAAGTGCATTTCAACTCGAACGCTGAATTTGATTACCACTGAAATAATAAATAAATTATTTTGGAGTTAATTAATAAATTAATTAATTATCTCCAAACAA
>NW_025941921.1:385932-389390 GCF_000764305.2 Hyalella azteca | reverse complement strand
GGGGGGTCCGCTCTCGACCACGGTTGAAACTTGACTCTCTTGTTTAAGGAAATGAAACATAAATTAGTAGCTTGTTAAAACTTGACAGCCCTTGTGTGACGAATAATAGAATGAGCTGTTAATTATTTGTTTTTATTTACAATTGGTTTTCGAAATTCTCCGCATTAAATCTTACTTTAGTAGTAAAATACGAAGAATTGGACAGCTCATCGCCAACGAAGGATGGATCATGTTATCTGCAATAAATACACCTAAAAAACTTCTGAAACTGTTATGTTCGTTTGTTTACAAAACTGATTTATACGAATTTTTCCTTTATTTCACTGAAATCTTTAATCTCCCCGAAAGTTGCCCAAGGAATTAATTATCGTCGCTTTCAATGTTGAATTTCGGCATCGTGAAAATCTATTTCGATTCGAATGAAGATTTCTGCTATGTCATTTTAAAAATTTCTTACGCATCTGCGAACATTGATAAAATTAAATTCGGCTGCTTTTTCTAGCCAGGCTGAGGGTACAAAATAAATGTATTTAATAAATTCACTCCATCAGCTACTGTGAAAAGTTCCTTTACCAAGTACTGAAGTACATAGTGATATGAGAATATAAATTATCTTTATTCATAACTCAAATTAGTCAGAGCGATAAAATAATTCTTGCCCCATAAACTAAGTAGCTTTATATCACAGGGAAATTTAAAATTCACTGCGCCATGAAATGCACAAAAAAATACAAGAAAATTTATTGCATTTAATGAAAACATTGATAGGAGATCACAATTTTCTTTTGTACACAGACTACATTATCGTCTGCAAACAGATTGCTAAATTCTGACTTCAAAAAGTTTGTTAAGTAATAAATGTACATGTTCGTATCGTTATATCTCCGGTAAATATTTGAATTCTCAATCATAAAACAATAATAAAGTAATGAAAGTAATTATTAAACAATAAAGTAATAAAAATATGACAATGAGCAATTGTAACAAGTTGCAAACTTCTTATTTTATTGGTTAAGGTCATTTAGAACGCCAGGGACTTCTTTGAAACCGATGTCTGAATTAGTATTATTGTTAACTTCTCTTGAAAATAATTCCAGTACAAGGTGTTACAATATACTTCATGCGAGCTAACTAACAGATTTACACGCAAAGCAATATCGCTGTCCACCTGAAGTAACGGTTATGAACATGAATATAAAATAGACAAAATCATCAGTAATGACTGCTCGAAATAATACTTTGTCGTCATGATTTGTAGATGAAGTTCAAGCGGTCAATAGACTCAGAGAAAAGCCGAAGCGAATCTTGGGCCTTTTTCTCTTTTGACCGCACAGATCAAAAGAGAAAAAGTGTTATTTAAATCATAAGACGTTCTTTTGAACTACAAAAGTCCCAAAATAGTTTTGATACCAATTGTAAAACCTCTCATAACACAAGAATCATTCAAATGAAAAGCAAAATCGATTAAAAGTAGTTGCCTAACTGAAGCGCTCGCGTAAGACATCCCAAACGAAGATAAAGTGTATAAGGTCATAAAATGTATAGTACAGAGAGTGACAATGGAAATGAATGTCAGTAGCAAGGATTCAAATCTCTTGTGCATTTCATGAGCTTGGTTGATTTAGGATGTGATACTTTCATTTAAGAGGTTCCATAGCTTCTCTAATGTAGCTCTTAACCCTGCTGAATGGTTGAAATACTTAGGATGTGATACTTTCATTTAAGAGGTTCCATAGCTTCTCTGGTGTAGCTCTTAACCCTGCTGAAGGCGAGCTGAGGGAAGGAGTCGAGCTGAGTGACGTCAACATCAGCTGACTGGATAACACCGCTGAACTGCACGCTGCTGATGCTGTAGCTGCGCCACTGTAGGAACCAGTTGCGCCCTCCCTGACGTGCGTTGCAAAGCTCTAACGTCTGCAATGAATAAAATGAATATTCAGAATTAGTAGATCGCAATGTATTAGACTGATAGTCACATAGGGAAGTAGGGACATAATGGTAATTAAATGATTAAAAACTATCATCAAGATTGGATGATGGAACTTCATTTGACGGAAAACATGTCACTCTTGGATGATAGAAAATTAGGTCATTAAATGAACATGGCAGAGACAAGAACAATTTAGAACGAGTCCTTGGAAAACATTGCCACAATTTGAAAGTATTACAATTTACTGACAGCCATCAACATTGTGAGATGAAATAGAGATTAACTTGAAACATCTATGCATTCGAAAAATAAGATACATAAAAACTGAAGCGAGAGACCAAATAATAACAGTTGGAGATGAATCAACGAGAAGTTTTATAAACGAATAGTGCAACTGTTTAGTTCATAAATAAAGTATTGCATTAAATTTTGAAAAAAACATAGTTCCAGACTGCGACGCGAAAAACGTAATTCGTGTCATAATCAATAGAATTGAGAGACTCCATACATGAGATAGAATTATTATTTTCCACGGTATAGAAAAAGTGTTGAAGATATTTTCATAATCAGTTAAAACTCCTCAAAATTTATTTACTTTCATTGAATATTCTAGTTGAAACATATTAGGTTTCGTCTTCAAAACGCATCAAAGTTAACAAATAATATTAGGGCTTCCGTATTTGCACAGAACAGGAAGAAACATTTCCTTTTAACACTTATTTGGAAGTTAACTACCATGTTGAAGTGAGTCTCAGCGACGTCAGTGGTGCCTTGACCTCTTCTTCTGCGAGTCCTCTGGAGCGGCCGCTTCGAGTTGCTGTAGCGTCTGAAGTGGAGGTGAACCAAAGAGCCTTCCAGCGTGTAACGGCCAGCCAGAACCTGCGCACCAGAGTCTTTACTATAAAAAATAGTCGTAACTCTGACATCCAATCACTGACAGCTTTTAAAGCTAAACCCGCCTATCATAGAGTAGGCATAGGCCCCTATGTGCTGAGGTCGCTACATGTACATAGGCTCCTACATATACTATATATTTTTACTTAATTTTCAACTTAATTCAAGATGCGAAGATGAGAAGGCTCACCCCACTCTAGTCTGCTCGTCTGAACCCTGCAGGTCTAACCGAGTAATTTATTGATCGAGCCTTTCATGCCCACCATCCTTAATATACCTGCTCTTTACCGGACTAATATCCCTACAGGGATATCCTTCAGTCCCGTTTTGGTTTGGCAAGTTTGTAACCCAGTGCTAGTAGAGGGTGATTGGTAGAGGGTGATTGGTAGAGGGTGACTGGTAGAGGGTGGCTGGTAGAGGGTGGCTGGTAGAGGGTGGCTGGCAGAGGGTGGCTGGCAGAGGGTGATTGGTAGAGGATGACTGGCAGAGGGTGACTGGTAGAGGGTGATTGGTAGAGGGTGATTGGTAGACGGTGATTGGTAGAGGGTGATTGGTAGAGGGTGATTGGTAGAGGATGATTGGTAGAGGGTGATTGGTAGAGGGTGATTGGTAGAGGGTGATTGGTAGAGGGTGA